>NC_092225.1:82395112-82660112 GCF_036320965.1 Panulirus ornatus | reverse complement strand
ATAGGAATGAATAAAGGCAGACAGTATGAAGTATGTACATATGTATATATGTGTATGTCTGTGTGTGTATATATATGTATACGTTGAGATGTATAGGTATGTATATGTGCATGTGTGGACTTGTATGTATATACATGTGTATGTGGGTGGGTTGGGCCATTCTTTTGTCTGTTTCCTTGCGCAACCTCGCTAACGCGGGAGACAGCAACAAAGCAAAATGAAAATAAAAACATAGTTCATACAGTCTGCCCATATTCATTCCCATCGCCACACATGAAATGAAAACCCCCTTCCCCCACATGTGCACCAGGTAGCGCTAGGAAAAGACAACAAAGGCCACATTCGTTCACACTCAGTCTCTAGCTGTCACATATAATACACTGAAACCACAGCTCCCTTTCCACATCCAGGCTCCACAGAACTTTCCATGGTTTACCCCAGACGCTTCATATGCCCTGGTTCAATCCACTGACAGCACATCAACCCAAGTATACCACATCGTTCCAATTCACTCTATTTCTTGCACACCTTTCACCCTCCTGCATGTTCAGGCCCCAATCACACAAAATCTTTTTCACCCCATCTTTCCACCTCCAACTTGGTCTCCCATTTCTCCTCGTTCCCTCCACCTCTGACACACATATCCTCTGCCAATCTTTCCTCACCCATTCTCTCCATGTGACTAAACCATTTCAATACACCCTCCTGCTCTCTCAACCACACTCTTTTTATTACCAAACATCTCTCTTACCCTTTCATTACTTACTCGATCAAACCACCTCCCACCACATATTGTCCTCAAACATCTAATTTCCAGCACATCCACCCTCCTCCGCACAACTCTATCTATAGCCAACACCTCCCAACCGTATAACATTGTTGGAACCACTATTCCTTCAAACATACCCATTTTTGTTTTCCAAGATAATGTTCTCGACTTCCACACATTTTTCAACGCTCCCAGAACTTTCGCCCCCTCCCCTACCCTACGATTCACTTCCGCTTCCATGGTTCCATCCGCTGCCAGATCCACTCCCAGATATCTAAAACACTTCACTTCCTCCAGTTTTTCTCCATTCAAACTTACCTCCCAATTGACTTGTCCCTCAACCCTACTGTACCTAATAACCTTGCTCTTATTCACATTTACTCTCAGCTTTCTTCTTTCACACACTTTACCAAACTCAGTCACCAACTTCTGCAGTTTCTCACCTGAATCAGCCACCAGCACTGTATCATCAGCAAACAATAACTGATTCACTTCCCAAGCTCTCTCATCCACAACAGACTGCATACTTGCCCCTCTTTCCAAAACTCTTGCATTCACCTCCCTAACAACCCCATCCATAAACAAATCAAACAACCATGGAGACATCACACACCCCTGCCGCAAACCAACATTCACTGAGAACTGATCACTTTCCTCTCTTCCTACACGTACACATGCCTTACATCCTCGAAAAAACTTTTCAGTGCTTCTAACAACTTACCTCCCACACCATATATTCTTAATACCTTCCACAGAGCATCTCTATCAACTCTATCATATGCGTTCTACAGATCCATAAATGCTACATACAAATCCATTTGCTTTTCTAAGTATTTCTCACATACATTTTTCAAAGCAAACACCTGATCCACCTGTACTTAGCGCAAGGAAACAGACGAAAGAATTGCCCAACCCACCCACATACACATGTATATATATACACGTCCACACATGCACATATACATACCTATACACCTCAACGAATACATATATATACACACACAGACATATACATATATACACATGTACATAATTCATACAGTTTGCCCTTATTCATTCCCATTGCCATTGGGAGGTAAGTTTGAATTAATCCCTGGGGATAGGGGAGAAAGAATACTTCCAACACATTCATCACGCGTCGTAGAAGGTGACGAGAGTGGGCGGCTAGAAATCCCCCCTCCTTGTATTACTTTCTAAAAGGGGAAACAGAAGAAAGTCACATGGGGAGTGCTCAAGCTCCTCGAAGGCTCAGATTGGGGTGTCTAAATGAGTATGGATGTAACCAAGATGAGAAAAAAGGAGAAATAGGTAGTATGTTTGAGGAAAGGATCCTGGATGTTTTGGCTCTTGAGTGAAATGAAGCTCATGGGTAAAGGGGAAGAGTGGTTTGGGACTCTTGTAAGTAAAGTCAGGGGTTGATGAGAGGACAAGAGCAAGGGAAGGAGTAGCACTACTCCTGAAACAGGAGTGGTGGGAGTATGTGATAGAGTGTAAGAAAGTAAACTCTAGTAGATTGATATGGGTAAAACTGAAAGTGGATGGAGAGAGATGCGTGATTATTGGTGCATATGCACCTGGGCATGAGAAGAAAAATCATGAGAGGCAAGTGTTTTGGGAGCAGCTGAGTGAGTGTATTAGTAGTTTTGATGCATGAGACTGGGTTATAGTGATGGGTGATTTGAATGCAAAGGTGAGTAATGTGGCAGTTTAGGGAATGGATGTTAGTGTGCTGAGAGGTGCAACTGGAGGGATGTCTGATCATTATCTTGTTGAGGCGAAGGTGAGGATTTGTAGAGGTTTTCAGAAAAGAAGAGAGAATGTTGGGGTGAAGAGAGTGGTGAGAGTAAGTGAGCTTGGGAAGGAGACATGTGTAAGGAAGTAGCAGGAGAGACTGAGGGCAGAATGGAAAAGGTGAGAGCAAAGAAGTAAGGGGAATGGGGGAGGAATGGGATGTATTTAGGGAAGCAGTGATGGCTTGCACAAAAGATGCTTGTGGCATGAGAAGTGGGCAGATTAGAAAGGGTAGTGAGTGGTGGGAATGAAGAAGTATAATTATTAGTGAAAGAGAAGAGAGTGGCATTTGGATGAGTTTTACAAGGAAATAGTGCAAATGAATGGGAGATGTATAAAAGAAAGAGGCAGGAAGTCAAGAGAAAGGTGCAGGAGGTGAAAAAGAGGGCAAATGAGAGTTGGGGTGAGAGAGTATTATTAAATTTTAGGGAAATAAAAAGATGTTTTGGAAGGAGGTAAATATGATGCGTAAGAGAAGAGAACAAATGGGAACATCGGTGAAGGGGGCTAATGGGGAGGTGATAAAAAGTAGTGGTGATGTGAGAAGGAGATGGAGTGAGTATTTTGATGGTTTGTTGAATGTGTTAGATGATAGAGTGGCAGATATAGGGTGTTTTGGTCGAGGTGGTGTGCGAAGTGAGAGGGATAGGGAGAATGATTTGGTAAACAGAGAGGTAGTAAAAGCTTTACGGAAGATGAAAGCTGGCAAGGCAGCGGGTTTGGATGGATTGCAGTGGAATTTATTAAAAAAGGGGGTGACTGGTTGGTAAGGATATTCATTGTATGTATGACTCATGGTGAGTTGCCTGAGGATTGGTGGAATGCATGCATAGTGCCATTGTACAAATGCAAAGGGGATAAGAGTGGGTGCTCAAATTACAGAGGTATAAGTTTGTTAAGTATTCCTGGGAAATCATATGGGAGGGTATTGATTGAGAGGGTGAAGGCATGTACAAAGCATCAGATTGGGGAAGAGCAGTGTGGTTTCAGAAGTGGTATAGGATGTGTGGATCAGGTGTTTGCTTTGAGGAATGTATGAGAGAAATACTTAGAAAAGCAAACAGATTTGTATGTAGCATTTATGGATCTGGAGAGGGCATATGATAGAGGTGATAGAGATGCTCTGTGGAAGGTATTAAGAATATATGGTGTGGAGGGTAAGTTATTAGAAGCAGTGAAAAGTTTTTATCGAGGATGTAAAGCATGTGTAAGAGTAGAAAGAGAGGAAAGTGATTGGTTCTCAGTGAATTGTCGTTTTGCGGCAGGGGTGCATGATGTCTCCATGGTTGTTTAATTTGTTTATGGATGGGGTTGTTAGGGAGGTAAAGGCATGAGTTTTGGAGAGAGGAGCATGTATGCAGTCTGTTGTGGATGAGAGGGCTTGGGAAGTGAGTCAGTTGTTTTTCGCGGATGATACAGCGCTGGTGGTTGATTCAGGTGAGAAACTGCAGAAGTTGGTGACTGAGTCTGTAAACTGTGTGAAAGAAGAAAGTTGAGAGTAAATAAGAATACGAGCAAGGTTATTAGGTACAGTAGGGTTGAGGGAAAAGTCAATTGGGAGGTAAGTTTGAATGGAGTAAAACTGGAGGAAGTGAAGTGCTTTAGATAACTGGGAGTGGATTTGGCAGTGGATGGAACCATGGAAGCAGAAGTGAGTCACATAGTGGGGGAGGGGACAAAAGTTCTGGGAGCACTGAAAAATGTGTGAAAGGCGAGAACATTATCTCGGAAAGCAAAAATGGGTATGTTTGAAGAAATAGTGGTTCCGACAATGTTATAAGGTTGCGAGGCATGGGCTATGGATAGAGATGTGCGGAGGGTGGATGTGCTGGAAATAAGATGTTTGAGGGCAATATGTGGTGTGAGGTGGTCTGACCGAGAAAGTAATGAAAAGGTAAGAGAGATGTGTGGTAATAAAAAGAGTGTGGTTGAGAAAGCAGAAGAGGGTGTTTTGAAATGGTTTGGTCACATGGAGAGAATGAGTGAGGAAAGATTGACAAAGAGGATATATATATGTCAGAGGTGGAGGGAACAAGGAGAAGTGGGAGACCAAATTGGAGGTGGAGGGATGGAGTGAAAAAGATTTTGAGTGATCATAGCCTGAACATGCAGGAGGGTGAAAGGCATGCAAGGAATACAGTGAATTGGAACAATGTGGTATACCAGGGTCGACATGCTGTCAATGGATTGAACCAGGGCATGTGAAGCGTCTGGGGTAAACCATGGAAAGTTTTGTGGAGCCTGGATGTGGAAAGGGAGCTGTGGTTTTGGTGCATCATACATGACAGTGAGGGACTGAGTGTGAACGAATGTGGCCTTTGTTGTCTTTTCCTAGTGCTACCTCACGCACATGTGGGGGAGGGGTTGTCATTTCATGTGTGGCGGGGTGGCGACGGGAATGAATAAGGGCGGACCATATGAATTATGTACGTGTATATATGAATACGTCTGTGTGTATATATATATATATATATATATATATATATATATATATATATATATATATATATATATATATATATATATGTATACTTTGAGATGTATAGATATGTATATGTGTGTGTGTGGACGTGCTTGAATATGCATGTGTATGTGGGTGGACTGGGCCATTCTTTCATCTGTTTCCTTGTGCTACCTCACTAATGCCGGAGAAAGCGACAAAGGATAATAAATAAATAAATAAATATTATTCATAATTACCCCTAAACCTCTACCATAGATATATTCCTGGTGCTACCCAAGACCTCTTTCCAGAGACTCATTATTCTCAACTTTCTCCTCATAAACACTCCATAAAACTCAGACACTACCTTCTTCAGTTTCTCACTCTAATCTGCCACCAATACAATATTCTCAGCAAACAACTGACTCAACTCCCAAACCCCCCACCCCAACAAACAGCACACTCATCCCTCTTTCCAAATTCCCTTCATTAATCTTCCTTACTACTCCATCCATAAACATTGTAAGCAGTCATGGAGACAACACTCATACCAATCAGACACACTTTCATGTGGAACCACTCATCTTCTTCTCGACCTACTCACACACGTCTTACTCTCTTGATAATAAATCCTCAGTGCTTCTAACAGCTTTCCTCCCACACCATATATTCATAACACCTTCCACATAGCTCCTCTATCAATTCTATCATGCTTTTTACATACCCATAAATGTTTTAAGCAAATTCTTCTGTTTCTTTATGTATTTCTCAAACTTTCTTCAAAACAAACAGCTGATCCATGCATCCTCTACCTCTCCTAAAATAACACTGTTCTTCCCTAATATGATGCTCTGTGAATGCAACCACAATCTTAATCACAACTGTTAAATACAACTTACCAAATACACTTAAACTTATACCTCAGTAATTCAAATACTCATCTTTGTCCTGCTTGCCTTTATACAATGACAATATACATGCATTCTGCCAATCCTCTGGTACCTCATCAAAATCCACAGATACACCAAAAATCCTAACCAATCAATAATAATGTCTTTATATCTTGATAATTTGAAAAAGTACTATCTCTACTTCTAGACTAGAAATTTCAATGGATGACTTCTTTTCAGTTAGACAAATGGTGTTGTGAGATGTAATATGAAAAGATATTCATATAAAGTGGCTCACCATATCTTCCTGAGTAACTAATTCTTCACCACAGAAGCCACACTCCAAATTACAATCTTCAGCTCTTTCTTCTTTTATCCGTTCTCGTATTTTTTCTTTTGAACCTTAGAAGTAGAGAAACAAATTATTAATATAATCCCTGTGGCATGACATCTGATCATGATAAACTACTTCATAACTATTTTTTTATCAATCTGGGTGTAAAGGATATGAATAACATCAGATCATACACATTATGACCATGTATCCAATGTATCATTTCATTCAATACTGTATAGACTGTCTCAATATTAAATATATGTCTTCAAGAAATGAAAAAAAAAAACCCCAGTAAACTAAAGGTATGGCAAACTATAGTAATTGTGCTTTCAAAAAACAAGGTGGAAATAATAAATGAAGAAATTATAAAAGGGTCAATTTTCAATGTAAAGAAGGCAACATGATGGCAGTGTTATGGAAAATGACAATCAAAATCATAATCTGAGACAAAGTGAGATGTCAACATGGAGTATCTACAGCATTCAGGAAGTGTGATCACATGAACCACACCTTTACTATGAGAAAGACATGAATCTATGATACAATGACCTACACACCCTTCCATTTTTATGAAGCTTTCATGACATTGGCTTTCTTAAAGCCATCTTCTGCAACCAGTGGATTTTTGGCAATATTTGAAATACTACAAAGAGTATTATAAGCTACTGAAACATCACTAACTATCAGCACATAGACATCTAAGCTTTGACAAACTACTAAGGCTTTTCTGTCTCTGAATATCACTGCTATTCAATCCAAACACATATCCAACAACCCCAACATGTGATTCTCCCTTGACTTAACTTCCTGTTCCAGGGTACTGAGTCTTTCTTTCACATTATCTGAAGTACCATTCTTCTTGGTCCCCTGACATGTGTAAATAAGACAGATGGCTGTTTTTATAATCTAGCCATAGAGTTATCCTGAAGCATTCTTCACGGGCCTAATAATCCTACAACCCAGTCTGATAAGTTGGGTTGTTGGTTACCCAAGCTATTGAAAGCCAAGGCCTGCAGGCCCACATAACCACCACAGCCTACCTACCTAGCTTGGTACAACTCATAAATACTTGTCCACAGCTTTCTTACCCCCATGGCTGTCAATTACAAATAGTCACAATACACATTATCCCTTTTCACTGCCCAAAACAACTAAAATCTTAAGCAGTCAAAAAACAGTTTGTGCATCCTGTGTGATTTGCCAACCCTCCTCCAACCAGAAAATGGCACCAGGGTCCCATAAAGTGCTGCCCTCACTTAATGGCTTGCTGAAACTTCACACATAAGCAATGATTGTCAGATGGTGGCCACCACCCACTTAGTAATTTACTTATCTATATATTTTTTCTCTTTACTTTTTCACCATTATTTAGGTAATTAATGGATTCTTACTTTTCTTTTTATACTTCATCACCATTTCCTGCATTAGTGAGGTAGTGCCAAGAAGAGATGGAGAAAGGCCACATCAGCTTACATCAATTCTCTAGCTGTCATGTGTAATGCACCGAAACTACAGCTCCCTATCCACAACCAGGCCCCACAGACCTTTAAATGCTTTACCCCAGATGCTTCACATGACCTGCTTCAGTTTCAGTCCACTAACAGCACATCGATCCCTGTACACCACATCGTCCCAACTCACTCTATCCCATGCACTCCTTTCACCCTCCTGTATGTTCAGGCCCTGATCGCTCATAAATTTGGTGTGATTTTTCTGTTATCCTTGTTCCTCTCACTTCTGACATTTATATCCTCTTTGTCAGCCTTTACTCACTCATTCTTCTCTAATATCCAAACCATTTCAGCATGCCCTCTTCAGCTTTCTTAACCACACTCTTCTTACTATCACACCTCTCCCTTATCCTTTCATTACTTACTCTTATCAAACCACCTCACACCACATATTGTCCTCAAACGTTTCATCTCCAATATACCCACCCTCTTCTTGCAGAGTCTTATCTAGAGCCCATATCTTGCTTCCATATCATAATGTTGGGACTACTATACCTTCAAACACACTCAATTCTGCCCTTCCAGATAATGATCTCTCTTACTACACATTCTTCAAAGCTCCCAGAACCTTTGCCCCCTCACTCATCCTATGACTCACTTCTGCATCCATGGTTCCATTTGTTGCCATGTCCATTCAAAAGTATCTAAAACACTACATCTCCAATTTTACACCCCAACTAACATGTCCTTCAAATTTGCTAAACCTAATACATCCACTTTTTTCATTTACTCTCAACTTCCTCGTTTCACACACCCTCCAAACTCAGTCACCATCTTCTGCAGTTTCACACTCGGTAGCAGTTGGCAGGCAGACACTGACCAGGGGAGGTATATTACAGGTACTACCCGCCTGGTCTTGGGAGCATTAGTGATGGCTACATTGTGAGCCAGTCCTTCAGTGGTTGTCATGTTGCATGCAGTCCTTTGACCCAGGTAGCTGTCTTTTCTTTCTGCATCACCTACACACAGACTGCTAGCATTCTGTCCACAAACATACAATATTTCTTTGTCACATATAACACCTGACAAGACTTAACTCACACAACTTATTCCTCACAGAACTAGGTTTTCCTGTGGTGAACAATATAGTAGAGAGGAGCGTTAGGCAGAAGTAGCAGGTAAGGGCATTAGCTGGGAGCATTTAGTAGACGTAGCAGCTTGGAACATTAGTCAGGAAAATTAGGTATAAATATCAGGTAGAAGTAGTTGGTAAGAACATTAGGCAGGAGCCCTTGAAAATGCTGTGCTAGAGTTGCTCTCTGCAAGTGGCCTGTTAAGACTGAGGCTCTAAAGAACAAGATGCAGCACAGAAGTTCAACGGTTATGGAGACTCTTTTGTTGTGCCTCCCCCTTGAGGGAGTTCCTAAAGGGAATGGGCATCAAAAGATGCAGATAGATGGCTAAAACATACTCGAATCTAACATATGTGCAGTATCATCACCAAACAACAATTGGCTCACTTGCGAGGCCCTCAGAAACAACAATTGACTCACTTGCAAGGCCCCTCTCATCCCCTACAGACTATATACTCCTCCCCTTCTCTCCAAAACTCTCACATCCACTTCCCTCACCACTCCATCCATAAACAATTAAACAACCATGGTAACATCACTCACCCCTCCCACAGACCAACCTTCACTTGATACCATTCACTCTCCTCAATTCCTACTCATTCACATACCTTACACTCTTGATAAAAAACTTTTCTGGCAGCTTTCCTTCCACAAGATATCTCTATTGACCCTATCAAACGCTTTCTCCAGATGCACAATTGACACATACAAATCCACTCGTTTTTCTAAGTATTTCTTGCACACATTCTTCAGTGAAACATCTGATACACATATACTCTAACACTTCTGAAATCACACTGTAACACCCTAATCTGATGCTCTGTACATGGCTTCACTCTCTAAATCACCGGGGGGGGGGCTTCCATACAACTTACCAGGTACACCCAACAAACTTATACCTCTGTAATTTGAACACTCCCCTTCATCTCCCTTGCCTTCATACAATGGCATTATACATGCATTCCACATGTTAGGAAGAGTGTGTAAAAGGAAAAAGCTGAAAGTGAAAATTAATAAAAGCAAGGTTACCTGGCTTAGCAATGGAAAGAGAAAGGTTTGTTGGGTGTTTGAGTCTGAACAGAAAAACTTGGAGAAGCAGTGTTTTAGATACCTGGGAATGTATTTGACAGCAAATGGACCAATGGAAGATAAGGGGAGTCACAGGGTAGGTAAAGGAGCACATTCTGGGAGCAATGAGGAATATGTGGAAAAAGAGGTCACTACCTGAGAGCAAAAATAGCAGTGGTTGAAGGTATAGCAGTCCTAAAAGCATTTTATGGATAAAAGGCATGGGCTACAGATTAGAATGCACAAAAGAGGGTAAGCGTTGGAAATTAAATGTCTGAAGCAATATCTGGTGTAAGGAGGATTGATTAAGTAAATAATGATATGGTAAGACAGAGGTGTGGTAATAAGAAAAGTATGGTTGAGAGATGGTTGAGAGAGCTGAAAAGGTTTGGTCATACAGAAAAAAATAGTGAGATGTTGACAAAGAAAACATCTGTGCGAGAAGCACAGGTAGGATAAAGACGGCAGGGACCAAATTGGAAATGGAAGGATGGAGTGAAAAAGATTCAGAGTGCCAGGAGTCTGAGCATGCAGGAATGTGAAAGGCATAAATGAAACAGGACTCAAGTGGTATGTGCTATAATGGACTAGCCAGAGAATATGAAGCAGTTGGGAGAAACCACAGAAAGGTCTTTGGGGCCTAATTGTCAATAGAAGGCTGCATCCTTACTCGACAGAGCTAACTCAAAAGTTGTCCAACTTATCAACCATCCTAGGCTAACTTCCAAACTTGACCCTCATGCCCTACACTGCAATGCTTGTTCACTTTCCCTCTTCTATAGATATTACTTTGGTTTCTACTTCTGAAAGCTGGCTGCTTGTGTATGTCCCCTTCACTAGCTAGACCACACAATACTTGGCAAGCTGCTGCATCACATGATTACTGTGTGGCTGTTGGTAACTTAGGGGTGGGCCATTATGATAAATGTTTCTTTCCCTACACCTTGAGGCTTTGGAACTTTTTACTTTCTCAAGTCTTTCTCAATAACTATGACCTGGCACATCTTAAAAGACAGGCTTTTCACTTCCTCCAAAATTCATAAAAACTTTCCCTTCTCTTTCTTTCCCTTTCATAATCCTCTCTATACTTCAATTAAGACCCAGCCTTGATGTGGACTTCTGTCCTTGACTGGAGTCTCCAACAACAAAAAAAAAAAAAAAAAAAAAAAAAAAAAAAAAAAAAAAAATCTGCATTATACATGACAGGAAGAAAATGTATTTTAGCATACAAGACTTATCTTCATTTGTTCTTAGTACTACCTCACTAACACAGGAAATGATGAAGATATATAAAAGAAAAGAAAAGAAAAAAAAATGTCAGCATCTCCCAAGAAGTCTTCAATCAATCTTTTAACCCTTGGCAGACACAATCCAGCTCACGTTCTCCAGTCATCTTAAATGGTCTACAGCTCCCACAGAACAAAACATTAGTCATTCTATGCTCCACATACTACACACATTCCCATGACACACCAATAACATCAACACAAAAGAAACACACAAACTAAAGGCCCTCAGAACACTAACTGGCAGTAAATTTTGACAAGAAAAAAAGACCACAACATCCTCTACACACAATTCACTTGCTCCATCTTAAAGTATGCTCCCAAGAGCTGGCTGCTTGTGTGCCCACTGCACCAGCTACACCATGCAATACTCAGCAAGCTGCTGCATCACACAATTATTGTATGGCCATCAGCAACTCAAGGGTGGGCCATTTTGAAAACTGTTTCTTTCCCTACACACAAAGCTTTGGAACTCTCTACCTTCTCATGTCTCTCGAAATAACTATGACCTGGCACATTTCAAAACACAGGTTTTAACTTTCTTAAAAATTCTTAAATACTTTCCCTTGTCTTCTCTTTTCCTATTCAAAAATTTTTTCTATATTTCAATTAGGGCCTGGCCCTTGATATGGACTTTTGTCTGTGACTGGAGTCTTAAACATGAAAAAAAAAAGCCTGGTCTTCTTTCCCCTCAAAAATACAAAACTAAACAAAACAGTGTACTCAGAACAATCACTGGCTGCCTTGTAACCACAAACAATCCATTCCTACGGAGTATAACAAAGCTCCTCCTTATACAATCCCATTTCAAAATGTTTGGCACTCAGTTCTATTCTCCTCTTCCTATCCAAACTACTCCATAACGAACCATCAACCCCCAAGTAGAACCTCCAAGTAGAAGTAAAAAGTTTGCCACCACCTCACCCATTGGCAATGCGTACACACAGATCCCTCCATCCTCAAGAAACATGATACTGACAAAACACAAACATCCCAAAATAACCTGAAAAGCACTAAACAACTGCCCTCCTAACTCGTCTCAAAATCCAAACTCATCAGACATGAACATATCAGAAGCTACACTTCACAGACAAACATGAGTCAAACTTTTCCATCTACATATTCCTAAAAGAATACAAACACCAATTCCAAAACAAAAAAGGTTTCTCATCAGTTCATATCTTATATTCACTTCTTCAGAGCTATCATATCTTAAACCATTAAATATATGAGTTTGCATTTCATATCCTCAAAGACTGAAAGATCTTACAAAATATAGCACATCAGTAAATAATCCTAAAACAGTAGTACAAATAATCTTTAACAACCAGCAATATAGTATCATAATCTTTAATGAAATACTACCCAACCAACTTTGCAAAGGTGTAAACAATAATAAGCAAGGGAGCCATATGCACTTCTGATAGCCTAACACAGCAATTTTACAAAATATTAGAGGTTCCACCATGGAAACCTACACAACAGGATGGAACATTTGAGAAACTGAGAAAGCATCACATCTGGGGAAAAAAAAAAAAAAAATTCAAAATTACATGAAACTAATCATCCATCTGTATATGATAAATCTTCTCACTCTGACCAAATTATCATATGTTAGGGGTTAACAGAATAGCCAAATTAACTAGTATCAGCTGAAGAATCAATAAAAGAAGGAATCAGCATGCCCAGGATGGAAGTGCAAATTCAGAACTGTGACATGATTATTGATGTAACAACTTCATAAAGCAAAAAAAAATCACCCAAATTACCCTAAAAGCACTGTGAGGGTAATATGAAATAACCTGATGAAAGGCAAGTTGATACAAAATAAAAGGTATAGCATTAAGTTAAAAATGCCGCAGGCTTGCTCACTACCCCCCCCCCACGTGCTCTGAGGAAACAAAAACCTAATATTCCCCTTATCCTGAGATAGCAAGGAAGCGTAAAGAACAGAGGAGTGAGCCTTAGAGGGTGTATCCTCACTTGGCCCACCTCTTTGTTCCTTCTTTTGGAAAATTATAAACAGGAGGGGAGGATTTCCAGCCCCCCGCTCCCTCCCCTTTTAGTTGCCTTCTACAACACGCAGGGAATATGTGGGAAGTATTCTTTATCCCCTATCCCAAGGGATAAATCATATAAAGGATAATACAAAGATCAAAAGATATTAGGACCCATTCTGATTCAATGACATCCCATAACTGGGTAAAATCACTTTTGCTCTCAAGAATTAAACTGATGCTTTCTCATTTGCATTTCACATTTATATAAAATTCAGCACATGTTAAATATTGAGCAAGTAATATTAACCATACTGTACAAATGAGCAATGTGCTAAACCCCATAGTTAAGACTAATGCATAAATTATGACTAACAACAGTAAAGTCCCACTCTTAAAGTTTGACTAACAACACAGTTAGTCCTATGCATAAATCTTCATTAACCACAACCATTGCCAAGTTGTTGCTGTAGAAAACCTGAAGTAAATGATTAGTTGATAGGAAAGCTCTGAGGATCTGTTCATTTAATAATCATTGGTGACAAAAAATTATAATGGTAGTAGTCGCATTATTAGAATAGGAATTTTAATTCTTTTTCATGCCATCTAGTGCATATTACTAAGACTGAACAGACTATTTTAGCATCACTTGGGTTCAAACTTAATGAATCACAAAAAACTCACCTTGGTTATCTTCTTGAGGATTTTCCTCATCCTGTGTTTTTGGAATGGGTGAAACTTCTTTGCATTTAGCAACTTTTGTTGCTATCTCCACATGTGTGTCTCCCTGAGCAAGTGTCTCCAGCTCATCTAAATGAACCAGACTCATGTGCTCCACTAACAAGTTTTTTGTAAGCAGTACCAGGGAACAAAGGGAACACACATAAGTTGCTGTCTGTGAAGGGAAAAAGAATAACAGAATATGAGTATATGCGCTACAAACAATGGTGTACAATGAATCTCTATGGGCTACATTACTGTACAACAGTAAGCACTATGATTCAAGTAAAACTGTATCTTCTGCGCTTCACACATTCCGAGCAAGCTGAGTGGCAACAGAGGGTGAAAGAAAATAAATCCTAAAAATTATACAAGTAACAAAGTCTTGGAGTGCAATACAACTAATCCTTGCTATCTGGTGCCTCATTATTCAGTGAATCACTTATCTGGTGCTCATGAAAAAGTATAAGCAGCAATACCTGGAAAGCATTTGTTCACCACAGCAATCATTTGCTAGCAAGCAGCAGCATCCACCATGATATATACAGTATACTGTTTGTTTACCATGGAAAAAAGTGTACATAAAACACTCATAAAAAAAGAAAAAAAAAAAAAATACAGCACTATAAAATGGCAATCAAAAGACAAAGATTGGAGGGAAAAGTGGAGGGGGTGATGACAGCCATGGTACACTGGGAGGTTTTGGAGGGAAAAACATCACTGCTCTCTCTCCCTCCTGCTTATGATGGTGATGCAACCTAAATTCCTATGTTGTAATACTGTATATGATAATATATTGTATGAATCAATTCTTAGTTTTGGTATAAGTACATATGAATCAAATCATATATTTAAACATATTTTTCTGGAAACATCTTTACTGCATCACGAATGAACTTATGTAATGTTTCCTCAATAACAAGGAATCCACCACCATTGCATTCAACATGAATAATACATTAATCTATTACACTTAAAAGTAAACAGCCAATCCCAAGAGTGAGGTCAGAAGGGAAAATTGTAGTGACAGTGGCCCAGGAGAGGTGAGATGAGGTAGAAAACACCACTGCTTAGTTTCTCTCTCCTACTTGCTCTCATTCCACTATGGGCCCCCTCTTGACTTCCCTGAATGGTTCCTATTATGTATATTTCCTCCCCTCTTTAACCTTCCGTTCTACCACCATAAATGTGATAAATCAATATTATTAATGATAAGAATGAAAGGCTGGTGGTGAGGGAGTAACCACAACCTTCCCTTCCACTGCTGGCTACTTTCATTGGCTGATATTCCTCTTTTACCTCCCTGTTTTAGATTCGGTACTTGCACGGTATACCCCATATTATCACTGTTCACCATAAATTTGATAAAGTTGATATCAAAATAGAAGATGATGGGGAATCTTCACCATATGGCAGGTTAGCAATAAGGGAGTAACACCAACTTCCCTTCCATTAGCTCTTGTTCAACAACTACAGGTCCTTACATCTGGCTTCTTTCACTGATCAATATTACATAAATCTCTTCCTTTCATAATTTTACCCTTGGCATTTGCAAAATATATCCTGTATCATTAATGTTCATCACACATAAAAGAAACAACATTAGTGAGACGAAGAGGGATCTCCACCAAATGACATGCTAAGCCACTGAACTTAATGCTGTCAAATTAGCAGAGTATTTACCAGATCTAGGAAATCTAATGGCCCCTTTAACAAATCTATGGTTTAATCTCAAGAAATGCATGTGACTTCTAAGACCCTATTAAATACTACCCTCTAACTAATAGTTACCATCATCATCATGTCCACATATGCTTGTATATGTCTCTATTGGTAAATACCTTTGTCACCTTCTGTTCTGTTTTCATATTGCATATTGGGGATGAGAGAGCTTGGGAAGTGAGTCAGTTGTTGTTCGCTGATGATACTGCAGAAGCTGGTGACTGAGTTTGGTAAAGTGTGTGAAAGAAGAAAGTTAAGAGTAAATGTGAATAAGAGCAAGGTTATTAGGTACAGTAGGGTTGAGGGTCAATTCAATTGGGAGGTGAGTTTGAATGGAGAAAAACTGGAGGAAGTGAAGTGTTTTAGATATCTGGGAGTGGATCTGGCAGCGGATGGAACCATGGAAGCGGAAGTGGATCATAGGGTGGGGGAGGGGGCGAAAATTCTGGGAGCCTTGAAGAATGTGTGGAAGTCGAGAACATTATCTCGGAAAGCAAAAATGGGTATGTTTGAAGGAATAGTGGTTCCAACAATGTTGTATGGTTGCGAGGCGTGGACTATGGATAGAGTTGTGCGCAGGAGGATGGATGTGCTGGAAATGAGATGTTTGAGGACAATGTGTGGTGTGAGGTGGTTTGATCGAGTAAGTAACGTAAGGGCAAGAGAGATGTGTGGAAATAAAAAGAGCGTGGTTGAGAGAGCAGAAGAGGGTGTTTTGAAATGGTTTGGTCACATGGAGAGAATGAGTGAGGAAAGATTGACCAAGAGGATATATGTGTCGGAGGTGGAGGGAACGAGGAGAAGAGGGAGACCAAATTGGAGGTGGAAAGATGGAGTGAAAAAGATTTTGTGTGATCGGGGCCTGAACATGCAGGAGGGTGAAAGGAGGGCAAAGAATAGAGTGAATTGGAGCGATGTGGTATACCAGGGTTGACGTGCTGTCAGTGGATTGAATCAAGGCATGTGTATGGGGGTGGGTTGGGCCATTTCTTTCATCTGTTTCCTTGCGCTACCTCGCAAACGCGGGAGACAGCGGCAAAAAAAAAAAAAAAAAAAAAAAAAAAAAAAAAAAAAAAAGAACTGCATTTTCATGTATTACAGTGTGTAATTAAGTGCACTGTATATGAATTTATCTCTTGTAAATGTCAAAAAAAAAGGTGAAAAAAATGGGTCTGGTGGTGAGTGAGCCGAGACTCTGGTAAGTATTCCAGATAACACATACAGTATTTCTATTTCTATTTATGATCACCTCATGACCAATTTCTACGAAAGAGTCCTAGTGTTAGCCAGGACCTTTCTAAAGGCTCCTGCAGCCCAAGGATGCACTACTTCCAGTGGCAAGGAAACACAGATTCCTTTGGATTGAAAAGTTCTTTGACAAGACTCTACTCCCAAAGTTACTTTTCACTTGTAATGTAACCCTGAGTAGGTTAAGTCCGGTAACACCCACATACAGTATCATAAATAAATACAATATTCTGTGCTTTATTTTTAATCAAATACTCAGATTTAGAACTTTCCTAAACTATAATGTGCTGCTTGACATTTTACTCGCAGTTTTGTGTGAAAATTAGGTTGCAAATCTCCCCAAAGATTGTAATCCTCCTATTCCATCTAATTTAATGGTAAAATGAGATTCACAATCTGGTAATTCTATTATGTTTTCAAATAATAAATATGCAACATTAAGTGGGTACTAAGTGTACCATGGACCCTATCACCTTCAGATTGGAATCATATTCCAATAATCATAGAAAACTTTGCTGTCAATAGGAAAAAATGCTTCCCTAGAAAATCAGGTGCAATAAAATGGAAATTTAATATATCTAAGTTCAAGCATAAGATGACTGGAAGAAAGAGTACTTACGTCAATAAGCACTAGCCAGGAACAAGTGAAAGAGTTGACAGTAACATTTCCATAATTCCTACAAGGCAACTATCTAACCATTTGGGCAGTAGGAATTCAAATGAAGATAAAAAGAAAGTTAAAGGTACTAGTAATCTACATTCAAAGCTTTTGTCATATTTAGAGAAATATTATTATCTTGTATGTTTGCAGACAGAATGCTAGTAGTCCACATGCAGTTGAACCAGAAAGAAAAGACAGCTACCTACGTCAGAGGAGTGCAACTTGAAAACCACTAAAGTGCTAGCTAACTATGCTATTTCATTGGCGGTAAAAGCAAATAATGTATTCATCCACAATCTAAAAAAAAGTATACTAAATAAGGAAAGAAACTGTTGAAGTTGCTTGTCATCCAGTTTGGGTACAATGCCTGCACAGGATGATGCACAATACAAACTGTGTCTATGAGGCTGTCTGGTCTGTCTTCAATATTTATTATGTCACTATCTGCTGTCTCTTCAGTCCTCTGGACCTAACAACCACCATCATTATATAGCTTACAAAATTTAGCTTGAGTCAATTTTCATTGACAATTTCATACAATCAGGAACATCCCAAAATAATGAATGAGAACAACACTGTTATGCTCTACACTATATACCGAGAAAAGCATCAACCAATAGAGACAACAAATATAGAGACATTCTGTACAAAAACAGTGGGTGATAAATGAGTTGGTAACATCTTATTTGGTGCCTTCATGGCAATCATTGCAATCACAAAAATATAAGGATCAGCAGCAATATACCTAAAATATCTTGCACCAGATATTAGTCACAGCACTAAAGGGGATAACCATCCTTTCGTCAATATATATTTCATGATCATAAAACCCAAGGACCACTTTTTAAGGGGCTCCTGCAGCTTAAAGGATACACTGAAATCAGCAGCAGGGAAAGAATAGACTCCTTTGGAGTGATGTGTTCTTTGAAAATATCATATTCAGACGATACCTTACTCATGGTAACTTTTTACTAGCGGCATAACTGTAAGCAGTCAAAGTCTGGTAATGTCTCATTGTCATTGTGCACAGGAACTTTTAAACTCTATAATATCTCAACTGATATCATAGCCCTGTTCTGTACATCTGTATTTTATAATCTGCAAATTTTCAAGAAAATTTTAATGCCTTTCTTATGAACATTTTCACAGCAACAACCATTTATGATGAGCAAACAACCTTCTCTGAATCCTCCCTAGTTTAATACCATTCTATATTATCAATCATAGAAATGCCCTTTGAGTGACACCATCAATCTTGCTTTCTATTCTGGTAAAAAATGTGCACTATTCCTAAATCTATTCTCTACTCCTTATCTTTTACAAATTTCTGGAATCAATGCATTCATCCCATCCACTGCATAAGAAAACCAATTCTAAATCATTTCCCTTCCTATGGTGTTATCAGTCATTGAAATCTCATAATTATTAAAAGATACACATAGTTGTACATTCTCCTTAGGGCTCCACAGTCTCACTACAAATCACAAACCTGTTCTATTCATTTGTAATATGCATCTTTTCTATATGACCAAAAGATGCAAATCACAGGAACCCTAACAAGCACCTTATCTTTATACCCATCATGCTGTGCACTGTCCTATGATTCCTCCTTATTTATCTAATACATTGCCACAGCACCTATTATTCCTTTGAATTTTTAAAACAATCTTTCAATTTCTAAAATAACTAATAAATAGTACTGCCTCAATTCAACTAATGAACCACCTTTAGAATTTCTGATTTCATTGTTAATGGATATACACATATTTCATAAACAGGAGCACTCTGTATCAATTGAACATCTTGGAATTCTATTCTCATAAACAATGCATGAAAACATTTATATCACATTAGCCCCTCACTTGTACAGTTACTTGATCCTTTTTATACAACTCTACAGAAAGACACATAGTTGTACCTGACCCTGAAGACGAGTAAATGTTTCTTGTAAGCGGGATGTATGCTGAAGAACCAAGTGCTCTATGAACTGGTCTTCAGTTTGGTAATTAAGGCTGCACACTGGGCATCTGTAAACACAAAAGGAAATAAAGGCATCAATCTCAGTAACACTAGAACATCAATCTGTAAGAAGCATATTCCAAACACAGGAAGTTTTACTGGAATATGCTAATTACTTACATTTTTCATTAACATGATAAAGAAAACAGGTTCTTATCTATTACCCTTTTCTTTATTTCCAATAATATTGGATGCACCAATGCATGTCAGTACAAACCTTTTCTAAGAATTAATTTCACAAAACTAAGTTCACCAACTCCATCTCTAAAGGATAGCAAAGGGCAGGGATACCCGACCAACTAGGGTAAACTTGTATCACTGCTTCCTTAAAATGACTGTTTCTCTATTAAAATATGTACTGTGTGGCTTGCTGTAAACTTTCCAGAAAGAGTTATGAAGTACAGTTGGAATTAACCCTTCAGTGCTTGGAGTCTTCAAATGAAGACTTGCAAGAGGAGCTGCCAGGAGTTGTCATATAAGTTGCTAGTTTTTGCAGGCATATATTTAACATCCCACCAAATCTATGCTTCTATGCATCTCCAGTCACTGCATTTGCTTTTAACAGACTATAATTTGCTGGAAGTAATTCTACATTCATTCATTTATTATACATAATCACTGTTTACCGCATCAGCAAGGTAGCACCAGGAAAGAGATTAAGAATGGCCCATCCACTCATATAGGGGAGTAGAAATACTTCCCATGTATTCCCCGCGTGTTGTAGAAGGCGACTAAAAGGGGTGGGAGCACGGGGCTGGAACCCCCCCAACTCCTTGTATCTAAATTTCTAAAAAGGAAAACAGAAGGGAAGTAATCATCAAGTGTAAATATATATGTAAGTAAATGTAAGTGTGCAAGGATATGTAGGTGCAAAACTATATGCAGATATGTAATCAATAACCATAAATAGTGTGGTGTCGTTCAGTGAATTGTGATCTTGAGGATCACACCTAAGTGTACCTCCCACCACCCACCCACCTTTCCCACCACAGCCATTTGAGTTAACTCACTTATCTCCGTATATCCTTTAACATGAATTTCTCCATATATCCTTTAACATGAATGCTCTTCCTCCACCACATCCTCACTCCCCTCACCATCAATCGCTGAGGGTTCTATGCAAGAGCTTCAACATTATACCATACTATACCATGGCCATGCAAGTTACATTAGCTCATGTTTTTGCACATATTATTTACTTTTACATGCACTTCTATCACTTTAAAGTGGGTCACAGAAAATTTAAAGACCTTGTCTTTTTTGACTAAATTCTGAGAAATTTTCTGCGTTAGCCAGCACATAAAGAGTTAAAAGAAGGGAATAAATGAATTTGGAGGATTGTGTATGATGATATCACTACAATGCCAAATGGATTAAAATGTATTAAGAGGGTATGGATATGCAGAATGTATGACAGATGAGAAGCTGGTCGAGAAGATATACAGTAGTACAGCGACAGGAATAAAAGGAAGAAGCAATAGGTGAGAAGGATGGACATGTAAAGTTATAGCAAAGATAAGAGCCTGAAACACTTCAGATGAAGAAGCCAAGGAAATTATTTAGGATCAGAAGCGAAGGATATTCTATGTGCAGAGGTGTTGTGAACAGAGACTTTGGTATCAGTTGGCAAATCAACTAAGCATGCTGTCAGAGTGGAAATTCATTTATTATTGTGAAACTTTATATTTTACTTGAAAGTAAAAACTATGACTTGAGGATATGCATGAGGGAACTAGGAGGCTGTATACCCCTATGCACTTCATGTAACTGAGTAAATGATGACCCATACTAATAATCTGAGCCAGAATTAAAAATACAGTTGGCGCAACAATCTTTTTTTTAACAGATGAAATGTGCTGGGAGCCTGATGACAATGAAACAGAATGATTTCCGCATGACATATTTCTAAACAGGATCCTCTCCAGGTCTTAAAAAAATACTCTTTCTCCTCCATATTCTTGTCTGAAAATTCAAAATTATACAACTCTACTAACACACCTAATACAAAAAGGATAAGTATCTACATACTCAGTATATTAAGAATACCTAAATTACCACAAATTATATATAAAGTACAAAGATACCTGTCACATCTCATTACAGGTGAGTGAACTGTAAAGAAAACTGAATGATTATATTCACTAAGTAGCATGTGGCATTTTTTTCCTTAAAATTCAGCTCCATGAAGTACTAAGGGGTCAATGGTCTCATATTCTGAGTTGGCTGCCACCTGGGCCCTCTTTTAAAAGCAATAAATAGAACACCTTTAATAAAGTATTAAAATTAATTCATTAGATTCTCATGTCTTTAACATAACTAAAAAGGAAAACAGCATAATACATATTGGTATATGCTTGTTGTTTTTATGCATTAGACACACACTGATTAGATTACTAATTTTCATGCACTGGACACAAACTGGCTAGATTACTTAGGGATTCACAAGCTGTCTATAAATCTAACATCTCTATGACCATTCCCAGTTCCATGACATGGATGAGGTACATACATCCCTTGAAATCACAAACTTAAAAAAAAAAGAAAAACAAAAGCAAACCACTGATAGTACATATAGTCAAAATGCTAGCAACAGTATAATCCCAATGGGACAAAAAGAGGGTGAAGAAAGTAGAAAAGAGGAAAGATGGACCATCTATTACAAAACCGTAAACTACAAAAGAGTTCCACTTATCAGCCATTAAGGATGCCCATCCTTCTTTTTTGTATCAAGATAAATTTTGATTAATCTTGTAGGATTAACTGTTTGTAAATGATAATGCTTAAATCTGATCCAAATATAATTTCTTTCCATTTTTTCAATGGTCTCCTGACCTTATCTTTTGCAAACCATTAAACAACTTGGTACCTTTTCACTATCATGAGAGTACTCTTGGCAAATATTGGACTTCATACACATACTATAATATTTAGTGAGCACTCAGTTTCATCAAGAGAATGTATATAGGCCTCATCACCATATTTCCTTCAGTTTCCATATCTGTTCACCACTTCCCACAGCAAAGAAGCATTTGAAACAAAGAATAGCCTCATTTACTCACATCCACTCTCTAACTATTATGTACCGTATAATCCCAAAGCTGTGGAATTTATTAAAAAAGGGGGTGACTATGTTAATCACTGGTTGGTGAGGGTATTCAATGTATGTATAGTTCATGGTGAAGAGCCCCGATTGCTAAAAATCTTTTTCACTCCATCCTTCCACCTCCAACTTGGTCTCCCACTTCTCATTCCCTCCACCTCTGACAAATATATCCTCTTTGTCACTCTTTCCTCACTCATTCTCTCCATGTGACCAAACCATTTCAATACACCCTCTTCTGCTCTCTCAACCACACTCTTTTTATTACCACACATCTCTCTTACCCTGTCATTACTTACTCGATCAAACCACCTCACAACACATATGGTCCTCAAACATCTCATTTCCAACACATCCACTCTCCTCTGCACAACCCTATCTATAGCCCATGCCTCATAACCATATAACATTGTTGGAACCACAATTCTTCAAATATACCCTTTTTTGCTCTGAGATAATGTTCTCGCTTTCCACACATTCTTCAACACTCCCAGAACCTTTGCCCCCTCCCCCACCCTAAGACTCACTTCCACTTCCATGGTTCCATCCGCGAGTAGGAAGAGAGGAAAGTTATCGGTTCTTAGTGAATGTCAGTTTGCGGCAAGGATGCGTGATGTATCCATGGTTGTTTAATTTGTTTATGGATGGGGTTGTTAGGGAGGTGAATGCAGGAGTTTTGGAGAGAGGGGCAAGTATGCAGTCTATTGTAGATGAGAGGGCTATGGAATTGAGTCAGTTGTTGTTCGCTGATGATACAGCACTGGTGGCTGATTTGGTTGAGAAACTGCAGAAGCTGGTGACTGAGTTTGGTAAAGTGTGTGAAAGAAGAAAGCTGAGAGTAAATGTGAATAAGAGCAAGGTCATTAGTTTCAGTAGGGTTAAGGGACAAGTAAATTGGGAGGTGAGTTTAAATGGAGAAAAACTGGAGGATGTGAAGTGTTTTAGATATCTGGGAGTGGATTTGGTATAAATATGTACTTGTGTAAATACGTATATGTATGTATACGGTGAAAGGTATTGGTATGTATAGGTGTGTGTGTGTGTGTGTGTGTTTATGTATATTCATGTGTATGTGGGTGGGTTGGGTCATTCTTTCATCTGTTTCCTTGCACTACCTCACTAACACGGGAGACAGTGACAAAGTATAATAAGTAATAAAATCAATAAAATAATCCAAAATAACACAGAGCCACATATCTTTCTGAGACTTTCCCTGGCCACTTCCTATACCCTGGTCTGGCCCACTGAAAGGATGTCATCTCCTGTGTCTAATAAATATTCAGAACACCTTTCACAAAGCATGTCTATCAACCCTATAACACACTTTCTCAAAATCCATATATGCCACATGCAAGTCCTGTTTCTTTGAGCATTTCTCACATACACTCTTCACAGCAAACACCTGATCCACACATCCTCTACCACTGCTGATGCTATATAATGTGCCAACCCAATATGAAGCTCTGTGAATGCCACAACCCAGTCAATCACCAATCTCCCAAACAACTTTACAGCTATATTCAATGAACTTGCATCTCTGTAATTTGAACATGCACTTTTGTTTCCCTAGCCTTTGTATGGTAACATACAAGCATTCTGCCAATAGTCAGGAACCTCACCAAGTGAAAATCCAAACTAACCAAACCTTCCCTAAGAAATTCAACTGCTGTATATTCCACTCTGGCCATTTTGCTACACCCCATCTTACACAAAGACTTGACTATCTATTACTATTTTCACCAAATCATTTGCCATGACTCTCACTTCACATACCTCCATGTCTAAAACATCCATATCAACCACTCTATAATCTAACACATTAAACAACCTTTCAAAACAATCACTCCATCTCCTCTTCATTTCATTTCTACCTGTTACCATTTCCTCATTTACCCCTTTCACCAATGTTCTCATTTGTTCTCTTGTTTTCCTAGCACTAATAACCTCTTGCCAAAATATTTTTTTATACTCTCGAAAGTTTGCTGATACTCTATCACCTTAATTCTCATCTGCTTCTTTTCTGTCAGCCCCTGTACAGTTCACCTGACCTCTTTCTACTTTCTCATGTACACCCAATAAAAGAATTATTTGGCACCCTCACGGTGTGATACAATATGACACACCACACGAGAATTTAAAAAAAAAATCACTTGAGGTATGGTGCATGGTTGTCATCCCTGGCCAGCTGAATTGAGTTACTCCGTAGCTTGTGACTGGTATAACATTTTACAGTGACTCTACACATAGATTGTGCTTCATGATTCAATGTTACCAATACAGCAGGAACCCCTTGCTGCTTGACCACAGTTTAACCTAATTGTCATGGTTTTCATCTCATCTAACACAGCTATGATTTGAAGTAAACATTATGGTTTCTACTGTTCACTCTGAAGCTCAGCTCAATGCAGGTCACACCAGTTCTAATTCCATGATATTCGGTACAATGTATTCAGATAATGAACTTCCCGCGGTAAAAATCTATGCTAATACTAACATTGTTTGTCTCACATGAATTTCCCCACCAATGACACCCTTGTGGACATATTAATTTTTTTTTTTTTCCCCGCTGTCTCCCGCGTTTGCGAGGTAGCGCAAGGAAACAGACGAAAGAAATGGCCCAACCCACCCCCATACACATGTATATACATACGTCCACACACGCAAATATACATACCTACACAGCTTTCTATGGTTTACCCCAGACGCTTCACATGCCCTGATTCCATCCACTGACAGCACGTCAACCCCAGTATACCACATCGATCCAATTCACTTCATTCCTTGCCCTCCTTTCACCCTCCTGCATGTTCAGGCCCCGATCACTCAAAATCTTTTTCACTCCATCCTTCCACCTCCAATTTGGTCTCCCACTTCTCCTCGTTCCCTCCACCTCCGACACATATATCCTCTTGGTCAATCTTTCCTCACTCATTCTCTCCATGTGCCCAAACCATTTCAAAACACCCTCTTCTGCTCTCTCAACCACGCTCTTTTTATTTCCACACATCTCTCTTACCCTTACGTTACTTACTCGATCAAACCACCTCACACCACACATTGTCCTCAAACATCTCATTTCCAGCACATCCATCCTCCTGCGCACCACTCTATCCATAGCCCACGCCTCGCAACCATACAACATTGTTGGAACCACTATTCCTTCAAACATACTCATTTTTGCTTTCCGAGATAATGTTCTCGACTTCCACACATTCTTCAGGGCTCCCAGAATTTTCGCCCCCTCCCCCATCCTATGATCCACTTCCGCTTCCATGGTTCCATCCGCTGCCAGATCCACTCCCAGATATCTAAAACACTCTACTTCCTCCAGTTTTTCTCCATTCAAACTCACCTCCCAATTGACTTGACCCTCAACCCTACTGTACCTAATAACCTTGCTCTTATTCACATTTTCTCTTAACTTTCTTCTTTCACACACTTTACCAAACTCAGTCACCAGCTTCTGCAGTTTCTCACATGAATCAGCCACCAGCGCTGTATCATCAGAGAACAACAACTGACTCACTTCCCAAGCTCTCTCATCCCCAACAGACTTCATACTTGCCCCTCTTTCCAAAACTCTTGCATTCACCTCCCTAACAATCCCATCCATAAACAAATCAAACAACCATGGAGACATCACACACCCCTGCCGCAAACCTACATTCACTGAGAACCAATCACTTTCCTCTCTTCCTACACGCACACATGCCTTACATCCTCGATAAAAACTTTTCACTGCTTCTAACAACTTGCCTCCCACACCATATATTCTTAATACTTTCCACAGAGCATCTCTATCAACTCTATCATATGCCTTCTCCAGATCCATAAATGCTACATACAAATCCATTTGCTTTTCTAAGTATTTCTCACATACATTCTTCAAAGCAAACACCTGATCCACACATCCTCTACCACTTCTGAAACCACACTGCTCTTCCCCAATCTGATGCTCTGTACATGCCTTCACCCTCTCAATCAATACCCTCCCATATAATTTACCAGGAATACTCAACAAACTTATACCTCTGTAATTTGAGCACTCACTCTTATCCCCTTTGCCTTTGTACAATGGCATTATGCACGCATTCTGCCAATCCTCAGGCACCTCACCATGAGTCATACATACATTGAATAACCTTACCAACCAGTCAACAATACAGTCACCCCCTTTTTTAATAAATTCCACTGCAATTAATTTCATACTAAAGAAATATCATACCTCGTTTCATGATTCATTCCCTGATCAATAATCACATTCGTACTGTGCTTCATGTTATATCACTAATGCAATACACAAATATTCGGTGTTCTTTCCACATGTGGTCATATATTACTGGATGATTAAATATTTTCCATCATCTACACTTTGTAATGATGTGGGTTTATGTTGTTATGTTGTTGCATCTCATTACGTAAGAAATCCCTATATGGCATCCCGATATGTTGGTTGTCATGAAAACACTAATACATATTGTGGGTTTGAATTATTATACTAAAAAGAGT
This sequence comes from Panulirus ornatus, assembly GCF_036320965.1. NCBI lineage: Eukaryota > Metazoa > Arthropoda > Malacostraca > Decapoda > Palinuridae > Panulirus > Panulirus ornatus. The sequence continues at coordinate 82,632,968 of NC_092225.1, read as the reverse complement.
AATGCTATGCCATTTAAAGGCTTTTGTACTAATACTCTATGTATTCGCGTTTAATAACTTAAATACAACACGAGGCTACAGAAAACATCATAGTACTTTCACACATGCATACACACATATAGAGAGAGAGACAAGGGTACCAACCACACCAGTGATCACTGCAGAATGTATCAGAACAAAGGGTGCCAAATAATTTTTAAGAGCGTGTACATCTCCCAGTCACTTAAACTCCCTCCCTACAAATGATGCCCATACATCTCTATTTTCTCTTTCACTAACAAAATAACTTCCTTATGCCATCATTCACTACTCTTTCTAACTTCTAACCTGTCCATCTTGCATCTTCCACATGCCACAAACCTCCTTCAATCAATGTAAGCAATGCTTCCCTAAATACCTCTCATTTTTCACCCACTACTCTAGATTTATTTGCTTCAACCTTTTGCAATTCAACAGTAAATCTCTCCAGGTATCTCTTCACACAAGCCTCTTCCTTCCCAAACCAATTCCTATTTCACTAAGGCCTCAACAAACTTTGAGTTTGCCTTCACTAAGTAATAATCAGAAATCCAACCAGCTGCTCTGAGTCTCTCCTTTGCACACTTATCCATTACTTTATAAACCAATAATGCCTGTTTTCCATCACCCCTACTCACCCACATTTACTTCTGTATATCCTCCCTTTAAACCAGGTATTCCAAGTCACCAGTTCTTTTCAGCACACAACTTCACAAACTGTTCATCATTTGTATTCACAAAATTGGGTACCCCATGTCTCATACATGTACCCTAAACCACTACATTAACCATTTTTGCATAAAATCATCAATCATTAATACTCAATCCATTCCTTCAAACCTTCTGACATATTTACTAAGCTCCTCCCAAACACTTGCTCTCTTCCTTAGTCCCCCCTCCCTTAAAACACTTTCGTTCTTACCCACATCAGTCTGGAGCACATTTCCTTTGATTCTTACACATTTCTGCAACTCCTTCAGCAGCAGAACTACCCCTCAATTAGCTCTTGCCCTCATACTAGCCTCCGACTTTACCCCTACCCCTTGCTTAGCTCCTCCCCTCATACTAGCCTCCAACTTTACCCCTAAGACATTCCCAAACCATTCTTACCTCTTCCCACTTAGCTCTGTTAAAATCTTGAGCTAGAATGCTCTGTTATAATCTTGAGCTAGAATAGCAAGGTTCCTCACCTTAAAGATACTATATATCTCTTACTTTTCATTATAGTTACATCTATACAAATTCAGACACCCTAGCTTGCTGTAACCACTCTCAGTAGGGTGTCAAGTTTAATCTCTTTTTGTCCTCAAAATGCATAGTTTAAGGACTGGTTTCATGGACAACTGAATTAAGCTGTGGATTATGCTATATAAATATCGACTTTTAATATATTCATGATGCCTAAGCCTTAGTACACACAAAAGTTCAGAAAAAAAGTTGATGATCCTGCACAGAAAAATCAGATTATGAAAAAAGAAAGGTAGTGGCGAGAATATATCTCAGTGCAAGTTTTGCCAATATGTTCTAAATTCTAAAGTCAGTGATCTACCTGAGAGATTATACTCTAATAAGAAAATGCAAAACAAATACAAAAGAATTATCTGTTGCTTGACAGTCTGTGCTATCCTTTCAACCTATCATGAATATTTTTCAGACCCAAGTGACTCAAATGCACATGTCATCATCCATGGCTAAGCACATGTCAGTACTAATTTGTGGCCATCTGTGTAGTCTACGCAAAAACATACACACATATATACATACATTATGTGACATTCATTTTTTCATTTCATTTCAAGCTAGAAGTTTCAGTTTTCTTAATTGTTTCTTACATTTTTCATATGTATATATATGTATATGTGTGTGTGTGTGTGTGTATATGTGCGTGTGTATGTGTATGTATGTGTATATGTATATATATATGTATTATCCCTGGGGATAGGGGTGAAAGAATACTTCCCATGCATTCCTCGCGTGTCGTAGAAGGCGACTAGAGGGGACGGGAGCGGGGGGCAAGAAATCCTCCCCTCCTTGTATTTTTTTTTAACTTTCTAAAATGGGAAACAGAAGAAGGAGTCACGCGGGGAGTGCTCATCCTCCTCGAAGGCTCAGATTGGGGTGTCTAAATGTGTGTGGATGTAACCAAGATGTGAAAAAAGGAGAGATAGGTAGTATGTTTGAGGAAAGGAACCTGGATGTTTTGGCTCTGAGTGAAACGAAGCTCAAGGGTAAAGGGGAAGAGTGGTTTGGGAATGTCTTGGGAGTAAAGTCAGGGGTTAGTGACAGGACAAGAGCAAGGGAAGGAGTAGCAGTACTCCTGAAACAGGAGTTGTGGGAGTATGTGATAGAATGTAAGAAAGTAAATTCTCGATTAATATGGGTAAAACTGAAAGTTGATGGAGAGAGATGGGTGATTATTGGTGCATATGCACCTGGGCATGAGAAGAAAGATCATGAGAGGCAAGTGTTTTGGGAGCAGCTGAATGAGTGTGTTAGTGGTTTTGATGCACGAGACCGGGTTATAGTGATGGGTGATTTGAATGCAAAGGTGAGTAATGTGGCAGTTGAGGGAATAATTGGTATACATGGGGTGTTCAGTGTTGTAAATGGAAATGGTGAAGAGCTTGTAGATTTATGTGCTGAAAAAGGACTGGTGATTGGGAATACCTGGTTTAAAAAGCGAGATATACATAAGTATACGTATGTAAGTAGGAGAGATGGCCAGAGAGCGTTACTGGATTACGTGTTAATTGACAGGCGCGCGAAAGAGAGACTTTTGGATGTTAATGTGCTGAGAGGTGCAACTGGAGGGATGTCTGATCATTATCTTGTGCAGGCTAAGGTGAAGATTTGTATGGGTTTTCAGAAAAGAAGAGTGATTGTTGGGGTGAAGAGGGTGGTGAGAGTAAGTGAGCTTGGGAAGGAGACTTGTGTGAGGAAGTACCAGGAGAGACTGAGTACAGAATGGAAAAAGGTGAGAACAATGGAAGTAAGGGGAGTGGGGGAGGAATGGGATGTATTTAGGGAATCAGTGATGGATTGCGCAAAAGATGATTGTGGCATAAGAGGGGTGGGAGGTGGGTTAATTAGAAAGGGTAGTGAGTGGTGGGATGAAGAAGTAAGATTATTAGTGAAAGAGAAGAGAGAGGCATTTGGATGATTTTTGCAGGGAAAAAATGCAATTGAGTGGGAGATGTATAAAAGAAAGAGACAGGAGGTCAAGAGAAAGGTGCAAGAGGTGAAAAAGAGGGCAAAGAGTTGGGGTGAGAGAGTATCATTAAATATTAGGAGAATAAAAAAATATTCTGGAAGGAGGTAAATAAAATGCGTAAGACAAGGGAGCAAATGGGAACTTCAGTGAAGGGCGCAAATGGGGAGGTGATAACAAGTAGTGGTGATGTGAGAAGGAGATGGAGTGAGTATTTTGAAGGTTTGTTGAATGTGTTTGATGATAGAGTGGCAGATATAGGGTGTTTTGGTCGAGGTGGTGTGCAAAGTGAGAGGGTTAGGGAAAATGATTTGGTAAACAGAGAAGAGGTAGTAAAAGCTTTGCGGAAGATGAAAGCCGGCAAGGCAGCAGGTTAGGATGGTTTTGCAGTGGAATTTATTAAAAAAAGGGGTAGGAAGAGAGGAAAGTTATCGGTTCTTAGTGAATGTCAGTTTGCGGCAAGGATGCGTGATGTATCCATGGTTGTTTAATTTGTTTATGGATGGGGTTGTTAGGGAGGTGAATGCAGGAGTTTTGGAGAGAGGGGCAAGTATGCAGTCTATTGTAGATGAGAGGGCTATGGAATTGAGTCAGTTGTTGTTCGCTGATGATACAGCACTGGTGGCTGATTTGGTTGAGAAACTGCAGAAGCTGGTGACTGAGTTTGGTAAAGTGTGTGAAAGAAGAAAGCTGAGAGTAAATGTGAATAAGAGCAAGGTCATTAGTTTCAGTAGGGTTAAGGGACAAGTAAATTGGGAGGTGAGTTTAAATGGAGAAAAACTGGAGGATGTGAAGTGTTTTAGATATCTGGGAGTGGATTTGGTATAAATATGTACTTGTGTAAATACGTATATGTATGTATACGGTGAAAGGTATTGGTATGTATAGGTGTGTGTGTGTGTGTGTGTTTATGTATATTCATGTGTATGTGGGTGGGTTGGGTCATTCTTTCATCTGTTTCCTTGCACTACCTCACTATCATGGGAGACAGTGACAAAGTATAATAAGTAATAAAATCAATAAAATAATCCAAAATAACACAGAGCCACATATCTTTCAGAGACTTTCCCTGGCCACTTCCTATACCCTGGTCTGGCCCACTGAAAGGATGTCATCTCCTGTGTCTAATAAATATTCAGAACACCTTTCACAAAGCATGTCTATCAACCCTATAACACACTTTCTCAAAATCCATATATGCCACATGCAAGTCCTGTTTCTTTGAGCATTTCTCACATACACTCTTCACAGCAAACACCTGATCCACACATCCTCTACCACTGCTGATGCTATATAATGTGCCAACCCAATATGAAGCTCTGTGAATGCCATAACCCAGTCAATCACCAATCTCCCAAACAACTTTACAGCTATATTCAATGAACTTGCATCTCTGTAATTTGAACATGCACTTTTGTTTCCCTAGCCTTTGTATGGTAACATACAAGCATTCTGCCAATAGTCAGGAACCTCACCAAGTGAAAATCCAAACTAACCAAACCTTCCCTAAGAAATTCAACTGCTGTATATTCCACTCTGGCCATTTTGCTACACCCCATCTTACACAAAGACTTGACTATCTATTACTATTTTCACCAAATCATTTGCCATGACTCTCACTTCACATACCTCCATGTCTAAAACATCCCATATCAACCACTCTATAATCTAACACATTAAACAACCTTTCAAAACAATCACTCCATCTCCTCTTCATTTCATTTCTACCTGTTACCATTTCCTCATTTACCCCTTTCACCAATGTTCTCATTTGTTCTCTTGTTTTCCTAGCACTAATAACCTCTTGCCAAAATATTTTTTTATACTCTCGAAAGTTTGCTGATACTCTATCACCTTAATTCTCATCTGCTTCTTTTCTGTCAGCCCCTGTACATTTCACTTGACCTCTTTCTACTTTCTCATGTACACCCAATAAAAGAATTATTTGGCACCCTCACAGTGTGATACAATATGACACACCACACGAGAATTTAAAAAAAAAATCACTTGAGGTATGGTGCATGGTTGTCATCCCTGGCCAGCTGAATTGAGTTACTCCGTAGCTTGTGACTGGTATAACATTTTACAGTGACTCTACACATAGATTGTGCTTCATGATTCAATGTTACCAATACAGCAGGAACCCCTTGCTGCTTGACCACAGTTTAACCTAATTGTCATGGTTTTCATCTCATCTAACACAGCTATGATTTGAAGTAAACATTATGGTTTCTACTGTTCACTCTGAAGCTCAGCTCAATGCAGGTCACACCAGTTCTAATTCCATGATATTCGGTACAATGTATTCAGATAATGAACTTCCCGCGGTAAAAATCTATGCTAATACTAACATTGTTTGTCTCACATGAATTTCCCCACCAATGACACCCTTGTGGACATATTAATTTTTTTTTTTTTCCCGCTGTCTCCCGCGTTTGCGAGGTAGCGCAAGGAAACAGACGAAAGAAATGGCCCAACCCACCCCCATACACATGTATATACATACGTCCACACACGCAAATATACATACCTACACAGCTTTCTATGGTTTACCCCAGACGCTTCACATGCCCTGATTCCATCCACTGACAGCACGTCAACCCCAGTATACCACATCGATCCAATTCACTTCATTCCTTGCCCTCCTTTCACCCTCCTGCATGTTCAGGCCCCGATCACTCAAAATCTTTTTCACTCCATCCTTCCACCTCCAATTTGGTCTCCCACTTCTCCTCGTTCCCTCCACCTCCGACACATATATCCTCTTGGTCAATCTTTCCTCACTCATTCTCTCCATGTGCCCAAACCATTTCAAAACACCCTCTTCTGCTCTCTCAACCACGCTCTTTTTATTTCCACACATCTCTCTTACCCTTACGTTACTTACTCGATCAAACCACCTCACACCACACATTGTCCTCAAACATCTCATTTCCAGCACATCCATCCTCCTGCGCACAACTCTATCCATAGCCCACGCCTCGCAACCATACAACATTGTTGGAACCACTATTCCTTCAAACATACTCATTTTTGCTTTCCGAGATAATGTTCTCGACTTCCACACATTCTTCAGGGCTCCCAGAATTTTCGCCCCCTCCCCCATCCTATGATCCACTTCCGCTTCCATGGTTCCATCCGCTGCCAGATCCACTCCCAGATATCTAAAACACTCTACTTCCTCCAGTTTTTCTCCATTCAAACTCACCTCCCAATTGACTTGACCCTCAACCCTACTGTACCTAATAACCTTGCTCTTATTCACATTTTCTCTTAACTTTCTTCTTTCACACACTTTACCAAACTCAGTCACCAGCTTCTGCAGTTTCTCACATGAATCAGCCACCAGCGCTGTATCATCAGAGAACAACAACTGACTCACTTCCCAAGCTCTCTCATCCCCAACAGACTTCATACTTGCCCCTCTTTCCAAAACTCTTGCATTCACCTCCCTAACAATCCCATCCATAAACAAATCAAACAACCATGGAGACATCACACACCCCTGCCGCAAACCTACATTCACTGAGAACCAATCACTTTCCTCTCTTCCTACACGCACACATGCCTTACATCCTCGATAAAAACTTTTCACTGCTTCTAACAACTTGCCTCCCACACCATATATTCTTAATACTTTCCACAGAGCATCTCTATCAACTCTATCATATGCCTTCTCCAGATCCATAAATGCTACATACAAATCCATTTGCTTTTCTAAGTATTTCTCACATACATTCTTCAAAGCAAACACCTGATCCACACATCCTCTACCACTTCTGAAACCACACTGCTCTTCCCCAGTCTGATGCTCTGTACATGCCTTCACCCTCTCAATCAATACCCTCCCATATAATTTACCAGGAATACTCAACAAACTTATACCTCTGTAATTTGAGCACTCACTCTTATCCCCTTTGCCTTTGTACAATGGCATTATGCACGCATTCTGCCAATCCTCAGGCACCTCACCATGAGTCATACATACATTGAATAACCTTACCAACCAGTCAACAATACAGTCACCCCCTTTTTTAATAAATTCCACTGCAATTAATTTCATACTAAAGAAATATCATACCTCGTTTCATGATTCATTCCCTGATCAATAATCACATTCGTACTGTGCTTCATGTTATATCATTAATGCAATACACAAATATTCGGTGTTCTTTCCACATGTGGTCATATATTACTGGATGTTTAAATATTTTCCATCATCTACACTTTGTAATGATGTGGGTTTATGTTGTTATGTTGTTGCATCTCATTACGTAAGAAATCCCTATATGGCATCCCGATATGTTGGTTGTCATGAAAACACTAATACATATTGTGGGTTTGAATTATTATACTAAAAAGAGTAATGCTATGCCATTTAAAGGCTTTTGTACTAATACTCTATGTTTTTTTTTTTTTTTTTTTTTTTATACTTTGTCGCTGTCTCCCGCGTTTGCGAGGTAGCGCAAGGAAACAGACGAAAGAAATGGCCCAACCCCCCCCCCCCATACACATGTACATACACACGTCCAGACACGCAAATATACATACCTACACAGCTTTCCATGGTTTACCCCAGACGCTTCACATGCCTTGCTTCAATCCACTGACAGCACGTCAACCCCTGTATACCACATGACTCCAATTCACTCTATTTCTTGCCCTCCGTTCACCCTCCTGCATGTTCAGGCCCCGATCACACAAAATCTTTTTCACTCCATCTTTCCACCTCCAATTTGGTCTCCCTCTTCTCCTCGTTCCCTCCACCTCCGACACATATATCCTCTTGGTCAATCTCTCCTCACTCATTCTCTCCATGTGCCCAAACCATTTCAAAACACCCTCTTCTGCTCTCTCGACCACGCTCTTTTTATTTCCACACATCTCTCTTACCCTTACGTTACTTACTCGATCAAACCACCTCACACCACACATTGTCCTCAAACATCTCATTTCCAGCACATCCATCCTCCTGCGCACATCTCTATCCATAGCCCACGCCTCGCAACCATACAGCATTGTTGGAACCACTATTCCCTCAAACATACCCATTTTTGCTTTCCGAGATAATGTTCTCGACTTCCACACATTTTTCAAGGCTCCCAAAATTTTCGCCCCCTCCCCCACCCTATGATCCACTTCCGCTTCCATGGTTCCATCCGCTGACAGATCCACTCCCAGATATCTAAAACACTTCACTTCCTCCAGTTTTTCTCCATTCAAACTCACCTCCCAATTGACTTGACCCTCACCCCTACTGTACCTAATAACCTTGCTCTTATTCACATTTACTCTCAACTTTCTTCTTCCACACACTTTACCAAACTCAGTCACCAGCTTCTGCAGTTTCTCACATGAATCAGCCACCAGCGCTGTATCATCAGCGAACAACAATTGACTCACTTCCCAAGCTCTCTCATCCCCAACAGACTTCATACTTGCCCCTCTTTCCAGGACTCTTGCATTTACCTCCTTTACAACCCCATCCATAAACAAATTAAACAACCATGGAGACATCACACACCCCTGCCGCAAACCTACATTCACTGAGAACCAATCACTTTCCTCTCTTCCTACACGTACACATGCCTTACATCCTCGATAAAAACTTTTCACTGCTTCTAACAACTTGCCTCCCACACCATATATTCTTAATACCTTCCACAGAGCATCTCTATCAACTCTATCATATGCCTTCTCCAGATCCATAAATGCTACATACAAATCCATTTGCTTTTCTAAGTATTTCTCACATACATTCTTCAAAGCAAACACCTGATCCACACATCCTCTACCACTTCTGAAACCGCACTGCTCTTCCCCAATCTGATGCTCTGTACATGCCTTCACCCTCTCAATCAATACCCTCCCATATAATTTACCAGGAATACTCAACAAACTTATACCTCTGTAATTTGAGCACTCACTCACTCTATGTATTCGCGTTTAATAACTTAAATACAACACGAGGCTACAGAAAACATCATAGTACTTTCACACATGCATACACACATATACAGAGAGAGACAAGGGTACCAACCACACTAGTGATCACTGCAGAATGTATCAGAACAAAGGGTGCCAAATAATTTTTAAGAGCGTGTACATCTCCCAGTCACTTAAACTCCCTCCCTACAAATGATGCCCATACATCTCTATTTTCTCTTTCACTAACAAAATAACTTCCTTATGCCATCATTCACTACTCTTTCTAACTTCTAACCTGTCCATCTTGCATCTTCCACATGCCACAAACCTCCTTCAATCATGTAAGCAATGCTTCCCTAAATACCTCTCATTTTTCACCCACTACTCTAGATTTATTTGCTTCAACCTTTTGCAATTCAACAGTAAATCTCTCCAGGTATCTCTTCACACAAGCCTCTTGCTTCCCAAACCAATTCCTATTTTACTAAGGCCTCAACAAACTTTGAGTTTGCCTTCACTAAGTAACAATCAGAAATCCAACCAGCTGCTCTGAGTCTCTCCTTTGCACACTTATCCATTACTTTATAAACCAATAATGCCTGTTTTCCATCACCCCTACTCACCCACATTTACTTCTGTATATCCTCTCTTTAAACCAGGTATTCCAAGTCACCAGTTCTTTTCAGCACACAACTTCACAAACTGTTCATCATTTGTATTCACAAAATTGGGTACCCCATGTCTCATACATGTACCCTAAACCGCTACATTAACCATTTTTGCATAAAATCATCAATCATTAATACTCAATCCATTCCTTCAAACCTTCTGACATATTTACTAAGCTCCTCCCAAACACTTGCTCTCTTCCTTAGTCCCCCCTCCCTTAAAACACTTTCATTCTTACCCACATCAGTCTGGAGCACATTTCCTTTGATTCTTACACATTTCTGCAACTCCTTCAGCAGCAGAACTACCCCTCAATTAGCTCTTGCCCTCATACTAGCCTCCGACTTTACCCCTACCCCTTGCTTAGCTCCTCCCCTCATACTAGCCTCCAACTTTACCCCTAAGACATTCCCAAACCATTCTTACCTCTTCCCACTTAGCTCTGTTATAATCTTGAGCTAGAATGCTCTGTTATAATCTTGAGCTAGAATAGCAAGGTTCCTCACCTTAAAGATACTATATATCTCTTACTTTTCATTATAGTTACATCTATACAAATTCAGACACCCTAGCTTGCTGTAACCACTCTCAGTAGGGTGTCAAGTTTAATCTCTTTTTGTCCTCAAAATGCATAGTTTAAGGACTGGTTTCATGGACAACTGAATTAAGCTGTGGATTATGCTATATAAATATCGACTTTTAATATATTCATGATGCCTAAGCCTTAGTACACACAAAAGTTCAGAAAAAAAGTTGATGATCCTGCACAGAAAAATCAGATTATGAAAAAAGAAAGGTAGTGGCGAGAATATATCTCAGTGCAAGTTTTGCCAATATGTTCTAAATTCTAAAGTCAGTGATCTACCTGAGAGATTATACTCTAATAAGAAAATGCAAAACAAATACAAAAGAATTATCTGTTGCTTGACAGTCTGTGCTATCCTTTCAACCTATCATGAATATTTTTCAGACCCAAGTGACTCAAATGCACATGTCATCATCCATGGCTAAGCACATGTCAGTACTAATTTGTGGCCATCTGTGTAGTCTACGCAAAAACATACACACATATATACATACATTATGTGACATTCATTTTTTCATTTCATTTCAAGCTAGAAGTTTCAGTTTTCTTAATTGTTTCTTACATTTTTCATATGTATATATATGTATATGTGTGTGTGTGTGTGTGTGTGTATATATGTGCGTGTGTATGTGTATGTATGTGTATATGTATATATATATGTATTATCCCTGGGGATAGGGGTGAAAGAATACTTCCCATGCATTCCTCGCGTGTCGTAGAAGGCGACTAGAGGGGACGGGAGCGGGGGGCCAGAAATCCTCCCCTCCTTGTATTTTTTTTTATCTTTCTAAAATGGGAAACAGAAGAAGGAGTCACGCGGGGAGTGCTCATCCTCCTCGAAGGCTCAGATTGGGGTGTCTAAATGTGTGTGGATGTAACCAAGATGTGAAAAAAGGAGAGATAGGTAGTATGTTTGAGGAAAGGAACCTGGATGTTTTGGCTCTGAGTGAAACGAAGCTCAAGGGTAAAGGGGAAGAGTGGTTTGGGAATGTCTTGGGAGTAAAGTCAGGGGTTAGTGAGAGGACAAGAGCAAGGGAAGGAGTAGCAGTACTCCTGAAACAGGAGTTGTGGGAGTATGTGATAGAATGTAAGAAAGTAAATTCTCGATTAATATGGGTAAAACTGAAAGTTGATGGAGAGAGATGGGTGATTATTGGTGCATATGCACCTGGGCATGAGAAGAAAGATCATGAGAGGCAAGTGTTTTGGGAGCAGCTGAATGAGTGTGTTAGTGGTTTTGATGCACGAGACCGGGTTATAGTGATGGGTGATTTGAATGCAAAGGTGAGTAATGTGGCAGTTGAGGGAATAATTGGTATACATGGGGTGTTCAGTGTTGTAAATGGAAATGGTGAACAGCTTGTAGATTTATGTGCTGAAAAAGGACTGGTGATTGGGAATACCTGGTTTAAAAAGCGAGATATACATAAGTATACGTATGTAAGTAGGAGAGATGGCCAGAGAGCGTTACTGGATTACGTGTTAATTGACAGGCGCGCGAAAGAGAGACTTTTGGATGTTAATGTGCTGAGAGGTGCAACTGGAGGGATGTCTGATCATTATCTTGTGGAAGCTAAGGTGAAGATTTGTATGGGTTTTCAGAAAAGAAGAGTGATTGTTGGGGTGAAGAGGGTGGTGAGAGTAAGTGAGCTTGGGAAGGAGACTTGTGTGAGGAAGTACCAGGAGAGACTGAGTACAGAATGGAAAAAGGTGAGAACAATGGAAGTAAGGGAAGTGGGGGAGGAATGGGATGTATTTAGGGAATCAGTGATGGATTGCGCAAAAGATGATTGTGGCATAAGAGGAGTGGGAGATGGGTTAATTAGAAAGGGTAGTGAGTGGTGGGATGAAGAAGTAAGATTATTAGTGAAAGAGAAGAGAGAGGCATTTGGATGATTTTTGCAGGGAAAAAATGCAATTGAGTGGGAGATGTATAAAAGAAAGAGACAGGAGGTCAAGAGAAAGGTGCAAGAGGTGAAAAAGAGGGCAAAGAGTTGGGGTGAGAGAGTATCATTAAATATTAGGAGAATAAAAAAATATTCTGGAAGGAGGTAAATAAAATGCGTAAGACAAGGGAGCAAATGGGAACTTCAGTGAAGGGCGCAAATGGGGAGGTGATAACAAGTAGTGGTGATGTGAGAAGGAGATGGAGTGAGTATTTTGAAGGTTGGTTGAATGTGTTTGATGATAGAGTGGCAGATATAGGGTGTTTTGGTCGAGGTGGTGTGCAAAGTGAGAGGGTTAGGGAAAATGATTTGGTAAACAGAGAAGAGGTAGTAAAAGCTTTGCGGAAGATGAAAGCCGGCAAGGCAGCAGGTTAGGATGGTTTTGCAGTGGAATTTATTAAAAAAGGGGGTGACTGTATTATTGACTGGTTGGTAAGGTTATTTAATGTATGTATGACTCATGGTGAGGTGCCTGAGGATTGGCGGAATGCGTGCATAGTGCCATTGTACAAAGGCAAAGGGGATAAGAGTGAGTGCTCAAATTACAGAGGTATAAGTTTGTTGAGTATTCCTGGTAAATTATATGGGAGGGTATTGAGAGGGTGAAGGCATATACAGAGCATCAGATTGGGGAAGAGCAGTGTGGTTTCAGAAGTGGTAGAGGATGTGTGGATTAGGTGTTTGCTTTGAAGAATGTATGTGAGAAATACTTAGAAAAGCAAATGGATTTGTATGTAGCATTTATGGATCTGGAGAAGGCATATGATAGAGTTGATAGAGATGCTCTGTGGAAGGTATTAAGAATATATGGTGTGGGAGGCAAGTTGTTAGAAGCAGTGAAAAGTTTTTATCGAGGATGTAAGGCATGTGTACGTGTAGGAAGAGAGGAAAGTGATTGGTTCTCAGTGAATGTAGGTTTGTGGCAGGGGTGTGTGTGATGTCTCTATGGTTGTTTAATATGTTTATGGATGGGGTTGTTAGGGAGGTAAATGCAAGAGTTTTGGAAAGAGGGGCAAGTATGAAGTCTGTTGGGGATGAGAGAGCTTGGGAAGTGAGTCTGTTGTTGTTCGCTGATGATACAGCGCTGGTGGCTGATTCATGTGAGAAACTGCAGAAGCTGGTGACTGAGTTTGGTAAAGTGTGTGAAAGAAGAAAGTTAAGAGTAAATGTGAATAAGAGCAAGGTTATTAGGTACAGTAGGGTTGAGGGTCAAGTCAATTGGGAGGTAAGTTTGAATGGAGAAAAACTGGAGGAAGTAAAGTGTTTTAAATATCTTGGAGTGGATCTGGCAGCGGATGGAACCATGGAAGCGGAAGTGGATCATAGGGTGGGGGAGGGGGCGAAAATCCTGGGAGCCTTGAAGAATGTGTGGAAGTCGAGAACATTATCTCGGAAAGCAAAAATGGGTATGTTTGAAGGAATAGTGGTTCCAACAATGTTGTATGGTTGCGAGGCGTGGGCTCTGGATAGAGTTGTGCGTAGGAGGATGGATGTGCTGGAAATGAGATGTTTGAGGACAATGTGTGGTGTGAGGTGGTTTGATCGAGTAAGTAACGTAAAGGTAAGAGAGATGTGTGGAAATAAAAAGAGCGTGGTTGAGAGAGCAGAAGAGGGTGTTTTGAAATGGTTTGGGCACATGGAGAGAATGAGTGAGGAAAGATTGACCAAGAGGATATATGTGTCGGAGGTGGAGGGAACGAGGAGAAGTGGGAGACCAAATTGGAGGTGGAAAGATGGAGTGAAAAAGATTTTGTGTGATCAGGGCCTGAACATGCAGGAGGGTGAAAGGAGGGCAAGGTATAGAGTGAATTGGATCGATGTGGTATACCGGGGTTGACGTGCTGTCAGTGGATTGAATCAGGGCATGTGAAGCGTCTGGGGTAAACCATGGGAAGCTGTGTTGGCATGTATATTTGAGTGTGTGGACGTGTATGTATATACATGTGTATGGGGGTGGGTTGGGCCATTTCTTTCGTCTGTTTCCTTGCGCTACCTCGCAAACGCGGGAGACAGCGACAAAGCAAAAAAAAATATATACATACACGCCCACACACGCACATATACATACCTATACATTTCAATGTATACATACATATACATACACAGACAAATACATATATACACATGTACATACTCATACTTGCTGCCCTCAGCCATTCCCGTCGCCACCCCACCACATATGAAATGGTACCCCGCTCCCCCCACATGCGCACGAGGTAGCACAAGGAAAAGACAACAAAGGCCACATACATTCACACTCAGTCTCTAACTGTCATGTGTAATGCACAGAAACATAGCTCCCTTTCCACATCCGGGACCCACAAAACTTTCCACGGTTTACCCCAGACACTTCACATGCCCTGCTTCAATCCGCTGACAGCGCTTCCACCCAGGTATACCACATTGTTCCAATTCACTCTATTCCCTGCACGCCTTTCACCCTCCTGCATGTTCAGGCCCCGATCACTCAAAATCTTTTTCACTCCATCCTTCAACCTCCAATTTGTTCTCCCACTTCTCCTCGTTCCCTCCACCTCTGACACATATATCCTCTTTGTCAATCTTTCCTCACTCATTCTCTCCATGTGAACAAACCATTTCAATACACCCTTTTCTGCTCTCTCAACCACACTCTTTATATTACCACACATCTCTCTTACCCTTTCATTACTTACTCAATCAAACCACCTCACACCACATACTGTCCTCCAACATTTCATTTCCAACACATCCACCCTCTTCCGTACAATCCTATCTACAGATTTACACGTATATAAAGAGCATAACATAAATCACTGGAAAGAGTAAAATCATAATGTACCTGCCAGATGAAATGTGCTTACACTGTAGCATAAAGAGAGATACATTGAAGTGAAGCGAAGATTTTTCAAAAGTACATAACATCTGAAAAAAATTTAACAAGAGTATGACCATTAAGCTTTGACAGAAAAAAACCCTCATCACTATGTCTCACCATAAGGAATTTCTGTTTATGCTTCTTTCCAGTGACTATCTTCGTTGCATCAGCAATAATTTTTTTCTAACTGAAAGCCATAATGAGGGTTCTTAAAACAAATTGATAGCACCAGGCCGTATAAATGCATCAACAACACTGCCAGGTGGGTGCAGTCATTATCAACATGATTTGTAGCCATCTGTAGTATTTTAAGAAGTCACCTAGAAGTTTTCCTGTGAACAATTCTCAACTTTCATTACGGGCTTATGGGAACATGTGCTTCAGTTTATGAATTTTCAATTTCCAGGAGATATTTGCAGAATGGAATCCCTTTTGGAGATTAGGGTCTACCTGTAAAGTATATAATTTGTATCACAAAAAACTTTTAGATGGTAAAAAAATTAATAGAACTTTCTTTTTCAGAAAGTGCTGCACTGAGGGAACATTCAACTTCTGGAGATGACAGAGACTGCCGCAGAGGTTGGTGGAACTGTATGAACACGTTGTAGATTAACGTGGACAGAATGGTGAATTTAAGATTTAAGGAAAATGACTAAGAAGGAATGAGTCTGAAAGAAGATGAATATTGTAAAAAATAAAGAATTGAAAAGAAAAAAATGCAAAAATGTCTTGAAAAACTAAGTAAAAAAGCTGATGCAAATGAATAAAGGGAAAGCAAGTGCAAAATTAAGAATGTGATTAACAAGCATATAAGTGAAATGTTAATTACATTGCAAATATTAAGATGAAGAGGATAACCTGCATGAGCCATCCTGCTAAACAGTAGGAGATGGCAAGCTGAATAAAGACATACATTTCAGAAACTCACCTAAAGAGGGGTTGGTTGTCTTTGACCTTCCCATCAAGAATGCTGCGTGCGTGCATGAGATCTGCACCATGTTCTGACATAACATGGTGTGCTAAAGCAGCTTTGGTAATAAACATCTTTTGGCAGAGGGCACAAACCAGTGACCAAGCTTGAGGAGGTTTCTCTCTACCTCTGACGCCCTGTTCAAAGGTATAAAAAAGTTACTTGAAAAAAAGCAACTTTAATAATCAAATAACTTGATGTGTGTCTGTCTGTCTGTCTGCATCTGTGTCTATGTCTGTGATTAACTATCTATAGTATAGGAAGGAAGTTTTCCACATGTGGGAGAACTCATCTCTTGAACATTCTCTACTATCATACAAATTTATGGATGTTGTCTGCATCAACCATGTCCAGTCATTCTATTCCACCACTGCTTTTATACTATAAAAGTACTTCTTTACATCTATTTCAACCAGGGTCATACTTAATTCATGTTATGTCCTCTAGTTGCTCTATCCCTACATAACTAGAACTGTTCCCTATCCACATTATTAATGTTTCAGAATCTTAAAGGATGAGATCAGGTCACCCCTTAATCTTCTCTCTTCCAAGTTGGTAAACTTAAAGCCTTGAGCCTTTCCCTGTAAGTTAGCTCTCTTAACTCTGGCAAAATCTTTGCTGCCCTCCTCTGGATCTTATCTATTAACTCCAAAGACCTTCTGTAGGTGTGGTGACCAAACTTCCCACGTATTCCCTACGTATTGTAGAAGGCGGCTAAAAGTGGAGGGAGCTGGGGGCTGGAAATCCTCCCCTCTCATTTTTAATTTTCCAAAAGAAGGAACAGAGAAGGGGGCCAAGTGAGGATTTCCCTCAAAGGCTCAGTCCTCTGTTCTTAACGCTACATCACTAACGTGGGAAATGGGGAATAGTAGTATGATTTCTTTATCCATATACTTGAAAGTCATTCTGATATTTGCCAGAAGACTGTTTGTCTCCTTTGCTTTTCTCTTAATGCAGGACTCTGGTGACAGGTTATGGATTATTTGACTCTCAATTCCTTGTCTCACATAGAATCCCGAAGCTTATTTCCTGCTTGAAAATAAATCATATCATGGCCTTCTCTCACTCTTCCCAATTCCTATTACTTTACATTTGCTCTCGCTCCACTCCCATCATGACTTTTGCATTATCTGCAGACACTTAAGAAGGAATCCACTCCTTCTGGCAAGTCAATCACATAGATCATGAAGAGTAACTGTCCCTAAAACATAACCCTGAGGTAATCTGCTGCTTATCTCAACCCATAGGTGGAAGGATCTTCTAACATTTGTCCTCTGTTCTCTCCCATTAAGATAATCCCCAATATGGTCCCTTTAAGAAAATCTCCTATCCATCAAAGGAGTTTTCACCCTTACTCCTGCCTGGTGATTTAGCTTCTTTATCTTCCTTGTGTGTATTTGTGTGTGTGTTTACCTACATATAATACCCTATTGGTGTCACTAGACTCTGTGAGCAAGAAGTCACCTCTGGCAAGGCTGCAACATCATCAATGGAACAGAATGAAATACAATCTCATTAGAAACTCTCTTGCTCTGCAGGAATCCACTAGGTCCTGTTCATGCATGGGGTGGAATCTCGATGCTGCAAAAGTATCATAAAATGGATCCTGGAGTTGAATAAATAAAACCATATACCTATTTGTAAAGTACAGGGAAGGAGCTTTACAGTCATGGACCTCATCCCTGAATTCTCACTTCATCATTTGAACTTTTTAAATTTTTGCAAGCCATTACCAATTACATCACTTGGCGTATTCTGTTCATCCACAACTCTGATACAATGAAAGTACCACACACACATTTTCTAAGAAATATCATGCTGAGATTTTTGTCATGGTCCCTAGTTATTCTACAGTCACATCTTTTGAAAATCTGTTCACTGAAGAGTATCAAAAAAATAATAGAGAAGCAAATGATCTAAGCTCCTTAGTGGTATGTAGACTTGACTATAAAGGATGGAAAGGTCACAGGAAAAGAGAGGATGAAAAAAAGAAGAGAGTTCAACAGCTATGTTGTTTGAGGAAAGATGAAGGTATTATAACAATCAGTCCTCCAGTAGCAGATCTCTGCAAAGAAACTATAGGAAGTAACACCCAAGAGTGGGCCATGGGTCCAAGGCCTAGATGCTGAGACATATGCAGACAGCTTACAAAGTAGTGGCTGAAATAATACCTTCGGAATAGAGAAGGGGTAGCAACATCACACAAGATGGAAAAGTGGCTGAAGAGAGGTGAGAGCAAGAGAAAGTAAAATGAAGAAGACTTCTGATTCCACTCTGGTTAAGAAAGAGAGGTGGAAGATGAAGATATGTGAACAGTATTCCATACCACGGTGAATGAAACCCCGTAGATAAGGGATAGTGGCTCAAAAGATAAACAATTTTGGAACCCATAAAACATCTCCAGCATTACTGAAGATGACAATGTGATATCCATGATGAATTACAGTATTGTGAAATCTAAAGGTGGAAATAAGAGTGATTCAAAATTAGTTATAAGTACATTTTGCTGTCTACACTTGAATTCAATGAGGTTTTAGCTTCCCTATTCTAAGACATTTAATAGGCCCAGGTCCAAATCAAGTGTTCAGTTTGAGAGAAGAGGGGAGGGAGAGTGAGCTGAAGGACGTATAGCATAAGAGTGAAAGGGTTAGATGCTGAAGATAATTTAATGAAAGAAGAAAGATGTTGGACAATATGAAAGAACCAAGAGGGACTCTCACTGTTTACATGATAGGAGGAAAAATGTGCCCCATCAAAAACTATTGTGATGGACCAACTTGAAAGGCAGCTAAACATTAGAGAGATAACAGAGGTTTACAAGGCAAAGACATGTCTCAAACTATCAAATGCTCTAGAGAGTCCCCAAAATCCCTGAGGTGAGTCAGAGAGAAGAGATCACCTATGAACCATGTACTGCAAAAGTTGTAATGGTTATCTGAGAGATGGGAATGAGATTTTATGTGTTTAAGGAGGCAATGTTTAAAGAGAGTTTCTAAGACTTTGGAGGCAGCAGAAGTGAGAATCATACGGCAACAGCACAGTAAGAAACACTAGAATAGTTAATGAACTGCACCAAGAAATGCTTCCATGCAGATAAGTTTGAATTTTTTAAATGACAGAATAGGTAAGCAAGGATCAGTGCCAACTCAGCAGCACATTTCTACGGGACACAAGGAGGTATATCTATACCAAAGACATTGACCATTTGTAACTGAGAGAGGGCTCAGAGGCCCTTATAAAAAGAGAGTATAGATGGGGAAGTGACAATAACTGGCTTGGTGTCAAACCAGCCAACTGAATAAGTCCTTCATAAATGACATGCAAGCTTGCCCACTCCTCACTACCTTAATCTTACTGTGTCCAAAGACTAGGAGAAGAGGAAAGTTCAGGAGAATGACACAGTGTGATAATACAGTAAAGAAAAGACTATAATAAAATCTTATACTTAGTCCCATCAGCTATCTACCCAATGTCAACTATGAGCATTCCATAAGAAGAGAAGCTACACCCCGAACTAGTTTCATATCATACTTGTCCAAACTAAGAGATGAGATACGTTTTCTTCAAAGCTGCCAACATCTGGCAGACAACAAACATACATCAGAACTGAATGTTAAGAAGAACAAACAATATCTCCCTCTTCTTGTGACCAAAAAACTAAAGTTCTCCTGGATGAAATAAAATACAACAAACTCTTGATCCTAGATTGCTGGCGAGCAAATTTTCAAAACATTAGACACAAAAATTCGCGGTACCAATTGGACAAAACTTTTTGACATTTACACAGTAGAGGAAATGTAGAATAATTCTAAAAGCAAATTACTCGAGATTGAAAAAACAACAAATTCCACGAATTATGAAGAGAACTTGCAATATTTCAAAACCATCATGGATGAATAAGAGAAAAGGACTAACTCGCCAAAAGAAGAAAACAAAAAAGAAATTCAAATCAATGGAAACCAATGAAAATCACCAGGAATTAATCAAAATCTAAAGAGGGTATAAGGTATTAAGACAGAGTAAACGTGAAGAAAAAAGAACTTCCTCGAAAGTTAAGAATAATCTTAAGAAATTCTTTATAATATATTAGACAAAGGAAGACATCATAAGAAGGTATCGGACCATTACAAACCGAAAATGACACAATAACTACTGACAACGAGGAAATGGCTAACATACTAAATTACTCTTTTAAATCCGTATTCAAAATTGAAGAAACCTTTTGAAAACTGCAACCAATAAAAATGTTTCAAGAATCTGGTGAAGAAGAGTTAAAGGTTAGAGAAATAAAAAATTCTGAAGTACTTAAATAACCGGACCAATCACATCCTAGCAAATCCAATGGTCCACATAATTCAGCTCCAAGATTTTTAAAGGATAACTGGTTAGGAAACAGCTGATATACCCCATAACAAAAATATTCAACTCAGTGGAAACTAGGAAATGTTACTTCTATATATAAAAAAGGAGACAAAAAATGTGCCTTGAACTACTGCCCAATTACCTTTAAGTCATTGTCAGGTAAAACGATGGAAAAAATATTACAAGTTAAAATGGTCATGTTTCTAGAACACAAAATTTTATTGGACAATCAACATAGTTTCTTCAATAAAAGATCCTGCCTGATGAATTTGCTGGAATTTTTTAATTTCATTTATCAGAATTGGGATGAAAAATTGCCATCTGATGAAGCATATTTTGATTTCCAAAAAGCTTTTGATAAAGTACCTCACAAAAGACTTTTACATAAACTTGAAGCATACAAAATCAGTGAGGAACTCTGTACATGGATCAGAGATTGGCTACTGGAAGAAATCAGCATGTAGTATTAAATGGCGAAGCCTAACACTGGCTAGACATAACAAGTGGTGTGCTACAGGAGTCAGTCCTAGGCCCAATTCTTTTCATAATATACATCAATGACCTAGAACTCAGTCTCATATCTAAATCTCCAAATCTGCTGGCGATACTTAACTAGGAGGCAGAGCTGTGAACTGGAAGGACTACAAAATTCTTCAAAGAGATTTTAGCTTGCGAGCAGTGGTCAGACAGATAGCAAATGAAGTTTACTGTAGACAAGTGAAAAGTCATGCACTTTGGAGACAAGAATATATGTTACAATGATGAACTATTCGGAAACTCTCTAACTAAAGTAAATGAAGAAAAGGACCTTAGAGTTGTCATTAGGAACAATCTGAACTACACTAAACAGTGTCAATCAGCAAGTAAAAAAGGCAATGGAATGTTAGGTTTCATTGCTAGGAACATAGATTAAAAGACACCAGAAACAATTCCCACACTTTATAATTCTCTAGTAAGACCACATCTTGAATGTGCAGTCCAGTTTTGGTTAGACAAATATTGCATAACCACTTCATAAATTACCATGCTCTCAAATTCAAAATAATCCTTGGCTTTTTCTGACACCAATGTCATTTTTTTTATTCTTTTTACAATGACCAACATGGCATGCACAAAACATGCCCCATTCAAGGTCATCTTAAAATAAAAGGAAAGAGCAAGAAGTAATGAACAATGAAATTAATCAGGGCTGTACAAGTGTCTTCATACTTGACTCTTAAAGGTAGAAAAGTAATAAGAAGAAAAGACAAAAGACAGAAGAAAGTCCTGCAGCTTAACTGATTGAGGAAAGAAGGTATAACTGTCAATCTTCATGTAACCAGTCTTCAAACAGAAACTTCAGGAAGCAAAGGCCAGAAGCATGCCATGAGGCCAAACCCTGTGGCAAGGGTATACGGAGAAAGTAAAATTCTCCTGAGCAGCATTCATTACTTTCATCTTAAAAGATATGGGGGGAGAGAAATAACTAGAAGGGGTGACAATGTAAGTATTTGGGAGTTATCTTGGGTAAGTTTGGTGATATGGGAGCAGAGATAAGAAAGAGCAGTACAGGTAGGAGAGTCATCGGGGCTCCTTAATAGAATAATGAAGGGCAGAGGAGAAAGTATGGAGGTGACATCTATGCAGCTGAAACACAGACATGGAATGAGTCACAGAGGTAAAGAATCCAAGCTGTGGAAAAAAGTTATCTGAAAGGAGCATGTGGACAGCAGAGTCCTCCTCACCCTGACATCTATGCAGCCAAAACACAGACATGGAATGAGTCACAGAAGTAAAGAATCCAAGCTATGGAAAAAAGTTATTTGAAAGGAGCATATGGACGCTCCTCGTCAATAATAAGATGGAGTGAAGAAAGAAATGAGGGGATGTATGAAAAATTCGGTAAGGCAAGGAATGCAAAGGTAAAGAATTGAGGTGTGTTGGAATAGGTGAAACGTAATATCATGATGTGGCTTGGACATGCAGAAAGCATGCAACATGGGGAGTTTTCCCGAAGAGTGTATGATAGTACAATTAAATGGGGTGGTGTGATAGGATGACCACCTGTGACATGGGGAAATAGAGTAGAAGAGTACTGGAGAGAAAGAAATGGTGGAAAAATGCTTGGAACGTTGTATGCAAGGGAGGCATGTAAGGACAGGGAGAAGAGGGGACATTTACCATGGCCACTCCCTTAATGGGAGTTCCCAAAGGGAGCAGATGTTAGAGATATCGATATAGATACGTAGACAGAACTTCCAATTTTCTACAAATGTAAACTGATAGCTTTACCTATGCAACCGTTCTTTTTGAAAATATTTCTACTGCAAGCATAAGAAAACTGCATCACTTATATTTAAAACATACAAAATACTTTAAATACTACATCTACACACAGACATATAGATGTTAAGATGAAGACTCATTATAAACTTTTCCAGTTGGGGGACAAGATATGAATTAGGAATGTACATCATGAATATGGAAATAAAATGAAGTACTATAAAAAATGAAGATCTACAAAAGAACAAGGAAAAGGCTTGCAGTGGCAATATGTACACAAGAAGTGAAGTTAAGAGGTAACTTTGAGGAATTCTTCAGATTTGCTTTCTCTTCTCTTTCTCATTCCTCTTTCAACTGTACCTTTTCTAACAAACTAAAATAATTTCATTTGTGATAAACTGCCCTGGGCCAGTTACTATCACTACCAATAAGCCTTTCATTCATCTATGAACACTATCTTATGCCACAACGCCTCCCTGAAGAAGTGATACACATTTTCATGAAAAACCTTCTATTCTTATATCTTACACTAACTGATTCATTAAAGAAAATACCTTAGAATCAGCAACCAAAGCAGTTGGTTGTGGTTGTCCTTCCTGACTTGCTGTTTCTAGGCTAAGCTGTACAGTATGAGCTAAACCTGTTGTACTTCGTACCAAGCCCTCATTATCAGCCACAAGAAGACCACGAGAAGTGGCTACAGGGTAGGCTGAAAATACATCATACAGGTAAAGAACTTCTTTCCTTAAATCAATGCAAGGGTAAAGTCATCAAATCTCATATCTTCTAAATGACTGTATCAATCATTTCTTTTACTTAACAATATAACAATTATATCAACTTTTAAAGCACAGTAATATATGAAGAATATTCATAAATAATATAATTAACAAACATCTCCAAGTATTCAAATGTGGGTGACCAAACAGAAGCACTAAAAACATAAGACTGAGAATTATTCCTGCTGAATGGAAAACCATTAAAATGATGCAAATGTCTTCTGGTTGCACAGCATGAACCAAAATTGGATAAATAAATCAGCTCAGAACCAATGAAAGTACTTTTTAAACTACAATACATCCTCATTTCTCCTCATCCTGTGTAATTTTAGTCATAATCATACTTAAGATCAGAATGACTAAAATAGCCACAGTCTCACTAATTGCACACCAAAGTATCTACAATGTTTCCTAAAGGTAAAATGAAAAATTTACCTAACCTTAACCCAATACAATCAGCTACTGTACTTGGACATGCTCAGCATGGTAAATGCAACCATAATTGGACAGGTTCTTCTCATCATCATCATTCAAATTTGAAGGCATGCTTTATTCATATGCAGAGCTGCCTTACAACACAAGCAACAGTAATCAGAATCAAGAACAAATCCTGCTATGTCAGTCACCCAAACAACACAGATGGGAAATGTACAACCCTGTCTGTCCCACATGTGTCCACTCACTATTTCTTGCAGCCATGCTTCCCTGGCCCTGCAAATTAGCAAATGTCCATGGGGCACATATGATAATAATACCAATGCAGTGGATGTTAAAAAGATTCTAATCACAAAAGAAAGGTGATATCAATTGTGCTAAAGAGGGAATAAGAGTGGAATAAGTTAGAACATGTGAAGGCAAGAATATATGAATATGATTCAGGTGATTGTGCAGGAAGTAACCAATACTGTCTATAAAACTATTAATAATGTGTACATCTGAAAACTATGTACGTAAATAAACAAGTGGTACATCTGAAATTAGGGAGAAACATTAGGTAGAAGTAGTAGGCAGGAATATTAGGTAGAAGTAAAATGCTGCAACTTTAGGTACAAACAACAGGCAGAAGTCAAAAGGAAAATTAGGTAGCAGACTCTGAAAATGCTGCGTTAGAGTTAACACCTACCTGCCAGTAGCCTACTAAAGTTGAAGCACTACAGGCTAAAAGGCAGCAATGGAGTTCACTAGTTATAGAGAGTTTTGCAATGGCCACCACCTTGAAGTTCCCAAAGGGAACAGGCATCAGAGATACAGAAAGATAGATGGATATATAGACAGATAGATAGGCACATTTGAAAATCCAATAGATAGATAGGCACATCTGAAAATCCAATAAATAAGTCAAAAGTATAAATCCTATTGTGCACTATGAAATATTATGTAATAATTATCTATCAATCACTTGGCATTACAGTACAAAGGGTCTCCAAATGTGTTATAAGAAAATAATCACATCTGTGAGTTATGTAACTGTGTTTATGGTCAGGCACCAAGGTAATTATGAAATGTCAAGGCAGGAGCAATAAGCCATGCAATGCACCACTGGCTGTTGCAACAAATGTGAAGGTCTATACAGCACTACATATGGCATATGGCATGTTTGTCTGACTCCCATTTTTCTTAACTTTCCAAATGTAGCCACATATTGGCACCCCCCTAAATTTTGGGGACTTTGTTGTTGCAGAGTTAAATATTGGGTGACTAGTAAAAAAAAAAAAAAAAAAAAAAAAAAAAAAAAAAAAAAAAAAAAAAATTGGTCATGATCCAGACAAAAAAAGAAAGAAAAAAAGACCAAATTTTCTGTTTCCCACAATGAAATGAGAGAATCTACATGTAAAAGTAAAGGATATGTACAAAACTGCAGGCCAATCTACCTGTGAGACGACAGTGAAATAAATGCACAGAACCCTAGAAGGGTAGTGAAGGAAGGGCGGAGGTGGGTACTCATTCAAATTCTGTTTCCCATTAAAAAATGAAAGAAATACATGTAAATGTAAAAGATAAGCACAAACAATTGGGCTCACATAAATGGCCATGGTAAAGCAATGAAATATGCTTATAGATCCTTAGCGGGTTAAGTAAGGAAGGAAGGGTGGAGGGGTATATGCATCATTAACATATTTTGTTTCCCATTACAAAATTAAAGAAGTACATGTAAAAGAAAAGGATATGGACAAATTAGTGGCTTACATATGCTACATCATATGGGTGTGGTATAGCACTAAAGTATACAGGAAAATCCCTCAAAGGATGGTGGAGTAAGGGTGGGGGAGGGTGTGCATCTGCTACTATCACTATGAGGCATCAATGAGTTGCATTCATGCTGCTCGTGTATGCGAAGTGACCAAGGTGACACATAGTTGCCATAAAAATGTCATAATATCAATGGGTGGTTCAAAACAAGTCCATGAATATCAACAATCATATGACGCACTACAGAGAAAAGTAATGATTAATCAATAACTTCTGGTACTCCCTATGTGGGAAGTTTTTTATGACTTCCAGCATTTACGGTTTAAAAAGAAGCCTATAATTACCAATCTGGCCATGATCCCCTTGGGGAATCAACCATAACATCATGCAAGCCAAACCCTGCCCACACTCTCCATGTAGCTAAATCAGAGCCATGTGAGATAAAGGGTTGGAAGGAAAGTTGAAAGCAAGTTTGGGGTCTTCACATAAAAAGATTCTCTTCATTAGCTCAAAGCCACCTTTTACAAACAAGCTCTCACATCTCCTCACCTCATAAAATTTTATCATTACAGTCTATATGGAAAGAGGATCTAGGATGAGATGATGATAAGACAGCAGGTAAAATATTCTTGTTACACAGTAGTAGGAATAACATCAAGGTAATTCTCTCTCAAAGATGAATACCTGACTGAAGTTCTGGCACAGCTCAGTCCTCTTAGATCTACACATGTTTCCAAAGATAGAAAACTACCTAGGAAATATCTATTAGCAAAAGCCCTATTAGACCTTACAAAACCTTGTCATC
Source organism: Panulirus ornatus (assembly GCF_036320965.1). Lineage (NCBI taxonomy): Eukaryota > Metazoa > Arthropoda > Malacostraca > Decapoda > Palinuridae > Panulirus > Panulirus ornatus. Next base: position 82,606,388 of record NC_092225.1, on the reverse strand, counting down.
CAATCCTTTCACAAGGAATGAGTGTTAAAAAGACCTTACCAAACTGTGAAATACTTCCTCCATAACAGCTTTGAAATCTTTGCCCTCCATCACAGAACATGAGACCTTATCAAATAATAAGTTTTCAGTTGTAACATGAACAGCATCTTTCAAGTACCACTATTTCATAAAATCAATCCAATTGGGAAGCAAACAAGTAAAGAACCAGCAGTGAAATTTAAGTGGGTTGCTTCTAGGGTTAAGAATCATTTAAACAATGTCCATGCCATCTCTAACAATTCCCTACAGTAATACATCAACAGATCAGCCATATGAGAAACAAACTAAGAAATGTTAAGAGCCCTTCAAAATCTACACATGAGAAGCCCAACAATTCACAAAAACCTCACATGCACCTTACTTTAAATCATCAGCAATGGCTTTGAACTGGGAATTTCCAATCAACCATTGTCCCTATCAAGTCATTTCAGGATACAAGGCTAGTTTAGCCAGAGAGGAATTTTCAATACTAACTGGCTTAACGGGACAGACTGCTAAAAGATCTTTAAGAAATCAATTGAAATTAAGAATATCAATAGCACTCACAAATGGATCTGGTAAAGGGGATACAAAAATTGGTAACTTCTGATTGGCCCTCTCATCACTCATATATGCAATTCTGAATCCACAACCTTAACTCTTTAATCACTGCAAAGAGGGCCTTATCCAAGCTCAATTCCAGGCTCACTGGCTTTACTTGAAATAGGCATGTTAAAATATTTTGGGTTCCCTCTAAGAGGTATGCAACCAAAAACAAACCCATGACCTTCATTTGTCAACAGATCAAAAGGATCCATGATCAATAAGAGCAGAACCAAGATATTCCACCACTGTTGTAACAAAACACCAATAATGTGTAGTCTAAAAACAGATGAACTGATGAACCTTTCTTCAGTTTTGCCTCCTTAGGGTGATGTACCTTGCTGTAAATTCCTTTATACTGATACAGGCCAATCCCAAAGGATGGGATCAGTCTCCTTACCACCTAATCCCCAAATCACCATAGTTCTATCGTATCTTGGATTGATATGGACTGGTGTTTACATCTGACACCACGACTGACACTCTCATATGTCTTAGAAGCCACAGCTACGGTTAAATTTAAGCAAAATAAGCTAAGAATCTCACAGAATTGCAATATCATAAAAAACAAGTGCAGCGTAAAGAATGTAAATAAGCACTCCCTACACACAATGCCATTTGTGGCTGCCCACTAAACTAGTCTGGTGGCAGTAGTAATTTCAATTTCCCTCACAGAATTTTGTCTGGACTAAAGGAGGTGCCGAACCATCAGTTGCCGGAATTTTGGTGGTGTACCTGTATCTCTATAATTATCTATATCTGATACCCATTCCCTCAGGGAACTCCCTCAAGGAGGTGGCTATGGCAAAAGAATTTCCATAACTGGTGAACTCCAATGCTGCTTCTTAGCCTTTAGTTCTTCATCATTATCAAGCCACTGGCAGATGGCAACTCTAGCACAGTGTTTCTCCCCTTAAACACTTCCCAAACTCACACACCAGCTTCTCTGATTTCTCACTTGAGTCTACCATCAAAGCCATGTTAACAACAAAAAACAGCAACTGACAAACCTCCCAGGACCCTGATCCCTAAGAAACTACAGACATGCCCTCTCCTCTCTCTTCCAGAGCCTCATATTGATCTCCCTTACCATCTCATCCATAAACATTAAAAAGCTATGATGACATCAAATACCCTTTTTACAGGCATACCTTTGCATGAAACAACTCACATTCCTCTCTTCCTACTCACAAATAAAGTTCACATATACTTTTTTTTTTTATACATATTCACCATTTCCCGCATTTGCGAGGGTAGTGTTAAGAACAGAGGACTGAGTCATATAGGGAATATCCTCACTTGGCCTTGTTCTCTGTTCCTTTTTTTTTTTTTTTTTGGAAAAGTAAAAAATGGGAGGGGAGGATTTCCAGTCCCCCACTCCCTCCCCTTTTAGTCACCTTGTATGTCATGCAGGGAATACGTGGGAAGTATTTTTTCTCCCCTGTCCCCAGGGATAACTTCACATATACACCTCTCTTTTACTCTTTCACACACGGCTTTACTTCCTCATTCCAACACTCAGTACCCTTTCTCACATGCCTGAAGGCCACTCTGTGCTTGCCACACACTTCTCTCAAAGCTTCCCTAAATAGTATCTATTCCTTGCCTAATTCCCTAGTTTCATTTACTCTCATCCTTTGCTATTCTACACCCCATCTCTCCTTGTATATGCTCATACAAGCCTCTTTCCCAAGTTTACTCACTTTACAACCCTATTAATTTCCTTGTGTCCTAAATGCTGTCTCATTTTCACCTTTGCCTTCATCAAAAAGTGATCAAAAATCACATCAGTTGCCCCTCCTGCAATTTACATCAAAGTCTCTCTAAATCAATTCAAATATAATCCAATACTGCCCACTTACTATTAACCCAACTCAACCACATATAACTGTAAATGTCCCTCTTTCTGAAACAAGGTATTCCCAATCACCAGTCCTTTTCTAGCACACAACTCTGTAAGATGTTTACAGTTTTCATTAGCACTGTGTAACCCATGCTGTCCAATCATACCCTCAACTCCCAAATCCATTCTTATATTCAAATCACCCACCACTATCATACACTCCCTTAAGTAAAAACTAATGATGCAGTCACTCACCTCCCCCAAAACACTAACCTCTCTTCCTCATGATAACTAACAATCACTCACTTCTCATAATCCACTTTCACCCACATCAGTCTATGACTCAATTCCTTACACTCTTTTGCAAATTCCCACAATCCTCCTTCAGCAGAAGTACCATCCCCACCTTTGCTCTCAACCTCACACTAACTCCAGTCTTTACCCCAAACCATTCTTCCCCTTTTAACTTGTGCTTTGTTTCACTCAATATCTAGAACATCCATGTTCCTCTCTCCAAACTTACAACTTATATCTTCTTTCTTCTCACCTTGTCACAGCAACACACATTCAGGTAACCCAGCCTCAACCTTCAAGGAGGATATGCACTCTTTGCTTGGCTCCTTCTATTATCATGAAATTGAAATAAAAGGGTAGGGTTTCCAGCCCTCTGCTCCTACCCCTTTCAGTCAACTTTTATGAATTGTAAGGAATATGAGGTAGTATTCTTTCTCCTGCATATGATAGAGTTGATAGAGATGCTCTGTGGAAGGTATTAAGAATATATGGTGTGGGAGGCAAGTTGTTAGAAGCAGTGAAAAGTTTTTATCGAGGCTGTAAGGCATGTGTACGTGTAGGAAGAGAGGAAAGTGATTGGTTCTCAGTGAATGTAGGTTTGCAGGAGGGGTGTGTGAAGTCTCCATGGTTGTTTAATTTGTTTATGGATGGGGTTGTTAGGGAGGTGAATGCAAGAGTTTTGGAAAGAGGGGCAAGTATGAAGTCTGTTGGGGATGAGAGAGCTTGGGAAGTGAGTCAGTTATTGTTCGCTGATGATACAGTGCTGGTGGCTGATTCATGTGAGAAACTGCAGAAGCTGGTGACTGAGTTTGGTAAAGTGTGTGAAAGAAGAAAGTTAAGAGTACATGTGAATAAGAGCAAGGTTATTAGGTACAGTAGGGTTGAGGGTTAAGTCAATTGGGAGGTAAGTTTGAATGGAGAAAAACTGAAGGAAGTAAAGTGTTTTAGATATCTGGGAGTAGATCTGGCAGCAGATGGAACCATGGAAGTGGAAGTGGATCATAGGGTGGGGGAGGGGGTGAAAATTCTGGGAGCCTTGAAGAATGTGTGGAAGTCGAGAACATTATCTCGGAAAGCAAAAATGGGTATGTTTGAAGGAATAGTGGTTCCAACAATGTTGTATGGTTGCGAGGCGTGGGCTATGGATAGAGTTGTGCGCAGGAGGATGGATGTGCTGGAAATAAGATGTTTGAGGACAATGTGTGGTGTGAGGTGGTTTGATCGAGTAAGTGACGTAAGGGTAAGAGAGATTTTTTTTTTTTTTTTTTATACTTTGTCGCTGTCTCCCGCACCTGCGAGGTAGCGCAAGGAAACAGACGAAAGAAATGGCCCAACCCCCCCCATACACATGTACATACACACGTCCACACACGCAAATATACATACCTACACAGCTTTCCATGGTTTACCCCGGACGCTTCACATGCCTTGATTCAATCCACTGACAGCACGTCAACCCCTGTATACCACATCGCTCCAATTCACTCTATTCCTTGCCCTCCTTTCACCCTCCTGCATGTTCAGGCCCCGATCACACAAAATCCTTTTCACTCCATCTTTCCACCTCCAATTTGGTCTCCCTCTTCTCCTCGTTCCCTTCACCTCCGACACATATATCCTCTTGGTCAATCTTTCCTCACTCATCCTCTCCATGTGCCCAAACCATTTCAAAACACCCTCTTCTGCTCTCTCAACCACGCTCTTTTTATTTCCACACATCTCTCTTACCCTTACGTTACTTACTCGATCAAACCACCTCACACCACACATTGTCCTCAAACATCTCATTTCCAGCACATCCATCCTCCTGTGTGGAAATAAAAAGAGCATGGTTGAGAGAGCAGAAGAGGGTGTTTTGAAATGGTTTGGGCATATGGAGAGAATGAGTGAGGAAAGATTGACCAAGAGGATATATGTGTCGGAGGTGGAGGGAACGAGGAAAAGTGGGAGACCAAATTGGAGGTGGAAAGATGGAGTGAAAAAGATTTTGTGTGATCGGGGCCTGAACATGCAGGAGGGTGAAAGGAGGGCAAGGAATAGAGTGAATTGGATCGACGTGGTATACCGGGGTTGACCTGCTGTCAGTGGGTTGAATCAGGGCATGTGAAGCGTCTGGGGTAAACCATGGAAAGCTGTGTAGGTATGTATATTTGCGTGTGTGGACGTATGTATATACATGTGTATGGGGGTGGGTTGGGCCATTTCTTTCATCTGTTTCCTTGCGCTACCTCGCAAACGCGGGAGACAGCGGCAAAAAGAAAAAAAAAAAAAAAAAAAAAAAAAAAGTTCCATCCTGTGAGCCTATATGACAGTAGATTTGGTCTGGCAATCATCAACTCCTGAGGGGTGATGTCAAACAATGCAATAATGAATGTCTTTTTGGCATCATGGAGAAAGTCAAACACCACAATATATATTAGAAATTAATTCGACTGCAGTTATGCAGCATATCCAATAGTGAAAGACAACTTTTAGACTTCACACAGGCCATTTACACTTAAATCTTATGCTTGCATGAACCTTCACTGGCTTTAACCAACTAGGATAAACCCAACAGTTGCAAGAATAACTACATAAGGGAAAGATAAGAGAGGGAGTGATTTAAAACTTTTAGTTTCCAAAACATGAAAGAAAATCAAAACATGCATGGAAAAAGTAAAAGGTACAGAAAATCTGAAAAAGATGAAGAAATGCATATTCACCATTAAGCATTACTTTAATGTATATCTCACAGTACATAACTTTGACAGGCTGTTTGTTGACCACTCTGAATTTATGAAAATGTCCTCTAACATACATCTAACCATTGTGGTAAATGCACCTTGTGCCAAATGAGAAAAAAAAATGTATGCAGCTAATTTCATTTGGTAGCTGATGATGCAAATAAACACACAGGCAAATGAAATCCTTTGTTAGAAAAACTATTCTATATCTGAAAATGTAGAGCAAGCCAATGCATTAGGAATATAGTCAAAGAAGAAATAACATTCTGTATGCATAAAAGAAACCATTTGAAGAACATTTCATTCAGATATACTTCATGTCTATAGTGATCTTTCCATTTTGTCTGTATGTTATAAATTACCATAAACTAGAGAGTAAGTCCATTTCACAAAAATTTTCAACTTTCATTCATCAAAATCACTGATCCCTCAACAATGCAATCCTTTCATCACAGTTATCTACACTAAAGCTGTTATAGAAACTTTTTAACCTGCATTTCTTACCTCCTTCAAAAAGCTGTGAAGAATTTCTAGCAGCTCCTCTTGAAGAGCTATTGCCACCCCTCCCTGGGGGTCGTCCTCGCCGGCCAGGCCCACGACCCCTTCTGGGTGGGGGTGGTAAGGGATCAGGGTCAGCAAATGGATCTTCCTGAGACTCTGGTTCTTCCTCCTCCTCCTCCTCACCTCTGACTTCCACTCTTGCTCCAGACAAGTCATGCACTGAGATCTTGGTGCATTTTTTAATATGGCTGGAATACTGGCGTTCCTTGCTGAAGGTACGATCACAATCCTATGAACAATGATTCCACATAAAAGAAAATAAAAAGCTACAACACTGAAGTCAAAAATAATGCTTATTGCAAGGAAACAAACACCAGATTAGTATGCATGCTAATACAGTAAAGATATAGAAGTTTATCCAAAAGTAAATCATCATTGCTTTACTTCTCTTTTTCACATTTCTTCGCTTTCTCTGGCATCATGTATATTGTGCCAAAACTAGAGCCCATTATTAACAGCTAAGCCCCACAAACCATTTTGTGGCTTCCCCTAATAACATCATGTGCCATGTCTTAGTCTAGTGATAGCATATTACCCCCTGTATTTCAAATAACTCCCACTCACTCTATCATATGAATGCCTCACACCCTCCGGCATGTTCAGGCTCCAATCACTCAAAACATCTTTCACTCAACCTTTTAAACTCTAAGTCAGTCTCCCCCCTCTTCTTTGCCCCTTCCTTTTCTGTAATATATACCCTATTAGTTAGCCTCTACTCACTCATCCTCTCTATATGTCTAAACCCTTTCAGTGCACCCACTTCAGCTCTCTCAATCCTACACTTCTTACTACCACTCCTCTCTCTTTCCTTTTTATCTCCTATTCAATCAACCCTGCTCACCTGACACAATGTCCTCAAGCATTCCATTTCCTAGAAATCAACCCTCTTCCATACTTTACTATCTTTGGCCCATTCCTTGTATCCTTACAAAACAATGATGACAATTATTACAACTATTCCATCAATCATACATATCTTTGCCCTCACTCAGAACCTTAGCCCCCTCATTCACTCTATGGCTTATTTCAGTCTCCATGATTCCATATGTTACCATGTCCATTCACAGAGATCTAAAAGAATTCAAATTTCTCCATGTTTTCTACATTCAAACTCACACTTTAACCAGCCTGTCTCTCTCCCCTGCTAAGTTTTATAACCTTACCTTTATATACAATAGCTTTCAATTTCTCCTTTCATACACTCTCATAAGCTCAAACACCAGCTTCTGCAGTTTGTCGACTGATTCTGCTGTCAAAGCTGTGTTAGTGGGAAACAGTAACAAACCAACCTTCCCCCACCCACCAGAAACTGCTTACTCATCCCTCTCCCAATGACCCTTGGAATTATCTCTTGCACCATCCCATCCATAAACAAATTAAACAGCCATGGTGACATCACACACCCTTGTCACAAATCCACCTTCATCTGGAACTACTCCCTCTCCTTACTTTCTACTTGTGCTCATGCCTTGTTCTCTTTATAGATCCTCATATTTTCAGGTAGTTTTTTCCCATACCATATATACGTAACACATTTCTTTAACCATTTCTGTCAACCTTATTATGTGCTTTCTCCAATCCATAAATGCCACATAAAAATCCTTCTCTTTCTGAAAGTATTTCCAACACATTCTTCAAGGCAAACACCCAATCCACACTTCCTCTACCACTTCTGAAGAAGCACTTTCAATTAACACTTGCCTATAGAACTTACCATGTATACTCAACAGACTTACATCTTCGCTGTTATAACATTCACTTCTATTCTTGACTTAATAAACTAACACTATACATAAGTACTGCCAATACTATGCAGGAATACTGCCTATCTTTTGACACCTCATCTTGAGCCATACATACAATGAAAATGCTAACTAACCAACAACACCGTCACCTGTATCATTGGTGAACAACAACTGACTCATTTCCCAGGCCCTCTTATCCCTGAGTGCATACTCACCCCTCTCTCCAAAACTCCTGAATTCACCTCCCTAACCATTCAACTCCTGAATTCACCTCCCTAACCATTCAACTCCTGAATTCACCTCCCTAACCATTCAGCTATAAACAAACTAAACAACCATGGGGACATCACACACATCTGCCGCAGACTGATCTTCACCAATCACTCTCCTCTTCTCTAACTTGTACACATACCTTATCACCTTGTTAAAAAATTCTCACTGCTTCTAGAAGTTTACTTCCCACACCATATATTCTTAAGACCTTTCAAAAAGCATCTCTATCAACCCTATCATATGCCTTCTTCACATTCATAAATGCTACATAAAAATCTATCTGTTTTTCTAAGTATTTCTCGTTGTTTTTCTTAGTATTTCTCACATATATTTTTCAAAGTAAACACCTGACCTTCACATCCTCTACTACTCTAAAACCATACTGCTCCTCCCCAATCTGATGCTTTGTACATGCCTTTACCCTCTCAATCAATACTCTCCCCTACAATTTTCCAGGAATACTCAATAAACTTATGCCTCTGTACAATGCCTTTGTACCATGGCACTATACATGCATTCTGCCAATCCTCAGGCACTTCACCATGATCCATACATACAGTGAATATCCTTACCAACCAATCAGCAACACAGTCCCCACTTTTCTTAACAAATTCAACTGCAAACCATCCAAACTCAGCGCCTTGCTGGATTTCATCTTCGGGAAAGCTTTCACCACCTCTTCTCTCTCCACCAAACCACTCTCCCTGACTCTCTCACTTTGCACATCACTCTAACAAAAACATCCTGCATCTGCCAGTCTATCATCAAACAGATTCAACAAACCTTCAAAATACTCACTCCATCTCCTCCTCTCTTCATCACTACTTGTTATCAATTCCCCCTTGCCCCCTTCATCAATATTCCCACTTATTCTCTTGTCTTATGCAAGTTATTCACCTTCTTCCAAGCACTCACATCCTCAACAGACTGCATACTCACTCCTTTCTCCAAGACTCCTGCATTTACCTCCCTCACTCAATCTCTTCCTACTCATACACAAGCCTTACCCCCTTGATAAAAACTTCTGAACTGTTACTAGCAGCTTTCTTCCCACACCATTAATTCTTAATACATTCCACAAAGCTGTCTTTATCAACCCTATCATATGCCTTCTCCAGATCCATAAATGCCACATACAAATCCATCTATTTCTCTAAGTATTCCTCACACACATTCTTGAAGTAAACACCTGATCCATGCACCCTCTACACTTCTGAAACAACACTGCTCCTCCCTAGTATGGTGCTCTGTACATGCCTTCACCTTCTCATTCAATACTCTCCCATACAACTTAACAGGTTTACTCAACAAACTTATACCTCTGAAGTTTTAACACTAACCTTCGTCACCCTTGCCTTTACATAACAGCACTACATTCATTCTGGTGATAGTTAGGCACCTAATTATCATAATGATAAGCCTTACCAACTAATCTACAACACAGTTGCCCCACTTCTTAATAAATTCAACTGCAATACTATCCACTCAAGCTGCCTTGCCACATTTCATCTTAAGGCTTTCACTACCTCTTCTCTCTTCCTCATTCCACACTCCATACCTCTCTCACTTCATATACCACCTCGATCCAAACACCCTACATCTGCCACTATATCATCAAACACATTCAACAGTCCTTCAAAATATTCACTCCATCTCCTTACTTCATCACAACCAGTTATCACCTTCCCTCTTACCCTTCACTTATGTTCCCATTTGTTCTTTTGTTTTTCACATATCAATTACCTCCTTCCAAAGATCATATTCACCTAAATATTTACTGATAATCACACCTTAACTATCATTTGCACTCTTTTTCAACCTTTGCACCTTCCTCTTGACCTCCTGCTGCTTTCTCTCACACATCCCTGAATCATTCACTCATTCCCTATGAGTACTTACAAACGCCCCTCTATTCTCTTTCACTAGCAACTTTACTTCTTCATGCCACCACTCACTACCCTTTCTATACTGCTATAATGCCCACTTTCCACCTTTTGCACACAACATGCATCTCTTGTACATGCCAAAACTGTTTTCCTAAATACCTCCCATTCCTCACCAACTCCCCTTGCTTCATTCACTCTCACCTTTTGCCATTCTGCACTTAATCTCTCCTGGTGTTTCTTCACATAAGTCTCTCTTCCTAGCTTTCTTACTCTCCTCCCACCAATACAGTTTCCTGTATTCTTGCCTCCACAAGAAAAGACATCTTACCAGCTGCCCCTACATGCTCATTTACACCTGAAAGTCTCTCTTTTACTACCATATCAATTAAAATGTAATAAAATAATGACTGCTGACCATCTCTCCTACTCACTGCCAGAAGCAAAGAAGTTTTTCTCAAGGTAGTAAGGCATGTGTACGAGCGGGAAGAGAGGAAAGTGAATGGATCCAAATGAAGGCTAGTCTGCAGCAGGTGTGTGTGATGACACTATGGTTGTTCAGTTCATTTATTAATGGGGTGGTGAGTGAGGTAATTGAGAGTTTTGAAGAAAGGGGCATGCATGCACTCTGTGGGGGATGAGAGGGCCTGGGAAGTGAGTCAGTTGTTGTTTGCTGATGATACAGCAATGGTGAAGGATTAGAGTGATAAAACTGTCCCTCTACACTGCTAAGCCTAATAACCCTACTTTCAATTCACATCTACTCTCAACTTACCCATTTAACACATTCTTCCAAACTCAAGACACCAACTTCTGCAGTTTCTCACTCAAATCTGTCACAAGTGCTATGTTATTAGTAAACAACTAACTCACTTTCCAAGCCCCCTCATCTCCTAAAAACTGTTTACTTGCCCCTCCATCCAAGACTCTTGCATTTACTTCCCTCACCACCCTCATCCATAAACATACTAAACAGCCACTGATATCACATGCACCTCCTGCAAACCAACCTTCACTCTTCTCTCTTCTATCAACTTTCCTTCCACACCATATATTCTGAAGACATTCCACATGCTATCTCCATCAACCCTGTCATGTGTCTCTCTCTTCTCTTTCACTAATAATCTTATTTCTTCATCCCACCACTCACTACCCTTTCTAATCCCACGCTTCTTATGCCACAAGCATCTTTTGCACAAGCCATCACTGCTTCCCTAAATACATCCCATTCCTCCCCCATTCCCCTTACGTCCTTTGTTTTCACATTTTTCCATTCTGTACTCAGTCTCTCCTGGTACTTCCTCACACAAGTCTCCCTCCCAAGCTCACCTACTCTCACCACTTTCTTCACCCCAACATTCTCTCCTCTTTTCTGAAAACCCATACAAATCTTCACCTTTGCCTCCACAAGATAATGGTCAGACATCCCTCCAGTTGCACCTCTCAGCACATTAACATCCAAAAGTCTCTCTTTTGCGCGCCTATCAATTAACACATAATCCAATAATGCTCTCTGGCCATCTCTCCTCCTCTCCTACATATACTTATGTATATCTCTCTTTTTAAACCAGGTATTCCCAATCACCAGTCCTTTTTCAGCACATAAATCTACAAGCTCTTCACCATTTCCACTTACAACACTGAACACCCCATGTACACCAATTATTCCCTCAACTGCCACATTACTCACCTTTGCATTCAAATCACCCATCACTATAACCCGTTCTCATGCATCAAAACTACTAACACACTCACTCAGCTGCTCCCAAAACACTTGCCTCTCATGATCTTTTTTCTCATGCCCAGGTGCATATGCACCAATAATCACCCATCTCTCTCCATCAACTTTCAGTTTTACCCATATCAATCTAGAGTTTACTTCCTTACATTCTATCACATACTCCCACAACTCCTGTTTCAGGAGTAGTGCTACTCCTTCCCTTGCTCTTGTCCTCTAACTAACCCCTGACTTTACTCCCAAGACATTCCCAAACCACTCTTCCCCTTTACCCTTAAGCTTCGTTTCACTCAGAGCCAAAACATCCAGGTTCCTTTCCTCAAACATACTACCTATCTCTCCTTTTTTCACATCTTGGTTACATCCACACACATTTAGACACCCCAATCTGAGCCTACGAGGAGGATGAGCACTCCCCGCGTGACTCCTTCTTCTGTTTCCCATTTTAGAAAAATACAAACTCTGCACCTGCTGTATTCACTACTAGCTTACATTCAGAGGTAACATCCCAATTCCTTTACAATGTTTTGCAATTCTTCAACATTTTCAATCATTAGTGCTGCATCATCCAAACAAAAAATTCTACTGCTTCAATGTCTTTCTAATTTTCCTTCACCTATGACATTAGTAGCTTGGATGTTGCCATCCATATAAACAATGAACAATCTTGGATAAATACCATACATTAAACCCTAGAAAGCTTATTCATTCCCTCCTTATTCCTGAACTGTCTCTGTACAAATCCTTTATTGCAATCCAAAAAATCTCCTACTCACCTAACAAACCAATTCAAAAATTCAAAAGGAAAGTAATTTTGAAATGCTTACAGTTAAGAATGCCTAATCAGCAGTTCACTGTAACTGTTTGCCATGAAACAATAATCTTTCACTTTCAAGCCATTCTCAAGTGTTATTTTCTGAGTAAAGTTCTAAACCACATGTTAGAAAAGTGTGATATACAGAATGGTGCATGATGATAATCTAGTAAATAATTGTAGTTTTAAGACAACGGCCATAGGAACAGAGAGAAAATAATAATGAGTGCTATAAGTGCTACAATGAAAAAAAATTGAGGGAGAAATTTTGATTAAAGGAAAATATGTGCAAAACACGTCAAGGCTAGGGCAAAAGTAGTTTCAGGGATTAGGAAGCATGAAGCTACCTGTGTAAGAGATACTGCACCGACAAGTGAAGTATGATTTACCAATTATAAACTGACACAGATAATGAATCAAATTCTTTTGGTGTTCTAAACTAACATATGGGGCTCAAAAAAATATAGTCAGTGACAACAATGACTCACCTGGCACCTGAACTGCACAGCCTGCTCTAAAGCTGGATCAATTTCAAGCATGTCTGTTTTTCCTCTTTTAGATGGTAAAACCTCAGCTTCCACCTCATCGCCCTTTCTCTGAAAATAAAAATCATATCTTACAAAAATTGAATGGTTGCATTCAACAGTTTTCAAATACTTCAAACTAAATATTACATGACCCATATTACAAATATGATCCTTCACACAAAATTTCCATAAAATTCAGCCACAAAATACGTGCTTTCCCTACAATAGTTACATTCTTATAAGTAAATGTTAGTTACATTCTTATAAGTAAATGTACTCCTTTAGTTTGTCATTCATCCTGATGTGTGGTCTTTTCAGACACCATTTCCATTTCACATTACTACAATATGCTCCTGTTTATCTTTCTACATCCGTTTCTTTCTCATGTCAGTACATGTACGAATGAGGGGAGAAAATATGAGAGTATGAGGAGGGGAGAAAATATGAGAGTATGAGAAAAATGCACCCTGATCACAGAGGATGAGTTTCTGCACAAGACCTCTGTTGTGCAAGAGGATATGACACACAATATGCCTGATCCTAAAATTTTCTGTAAGCTGTAATATACTTTCATACGCAAGGCAGAAAATCAAACTTGTAAATAACTAAGCTTTTAAAACAGAACATAGTTTATCAATCCTGTTCCTTGTATGACTTAAAACAAAATACAGAATTTCTCTGTACAATGATCTGACTTCTGTTGTTTAGTATCCAATTATATACTTCACATGTACACTGTCACCAGTGGATTTGGAGAACAGTACAAAGTCTAACCTCCTTTGATCAAGCAAACATCCTTGTGGGCAACAATGTCATACAAATGAAAAAACTTAGTACACAATCTCTGATTTAAAAGAGTGAGTTATCCTCCACACCCATGGCAGATTATGTTAACAATCTCATCAGCCTGAAGGGTCAAACTGTGTGTGTGTGTGTGTGTGTGTGTGTGTGTGTGTGTGTGTGTGTTTGTGTGTGTGTGTGTGTGTGTGTGTGTGTGTGTGTGTGTGTGTGTGTGTGTGTGCGCGCGCGTGTGCAAACTACAATCCTTTAATAACCCTCTACTCTGTTTTAAATAGGGACTGCTTCATAACACAGGAAGGTTACAAAATAATAAATAATGGTGTGCTTAACTTGGCTTTTATTTGTTTGCTATTCAACACAAAAAATCAAATTTTCATTCCATCCTGAATACATGAGTTTATCTAAAGCTAAGCCTGTGCTGTGTTTCAACTCTATATTCCATATACTGCAGTTCTCAAGAAGGAACCTATATATGAGAGACAACTACAGATAAAGAGCTATGACAATACCTCACAGCTTATGATACAAGCTGGAAACCATTTTGCATTTTTCTCCACTAACAAGTTAAATACACTAGTACAAAATGTAGGATACTAAATATGAAAACTATTTTCCCTCTAAAGCAATGTACTGTGAACATAAGATACACTTCTTGGAAATACCAGCTACAAGCCAACTGAACCTCACATTCAGTGAGAAGACAGTAACCCATGCACACTCTGCGAATAAGTTGGTGGTATTTGCAGCCAACACTTATCTTTCAGGTCCAGCACTGGCCAATCAACAATGACTAACAGGCTAACGTTCCTAACACACCTCTAATCAACTACTCAAACTCACACACTTTGCAGACTGAGTGCACCAAAGCCAAGGTGCTCACAGAAGATATAAGAAAAAAGTTTTCAAAGGAGGGAGATGAAGGACAAACACAGTAACAAAATCAGGAAAGCACTGCTTATTGGTAACACCTATGATAGCAAAGGTGTTTTAATTTTCAAATGCAACATTTCTCCTCTACTGTTTGTTTCAAAAGATGACATCACACTCACTTGAAGCCACATAAAGATGAGTTAGGAGAAAAACCTTCAAATGAGCAACCTTAAAGCAAAAAACTTTCATTAGTGAATCAAAAGGAAACTGGAAATTGATTCTCCTGAACCATAAGGTATATCCACAATATCAAAAAATGGAACACCTCATTATTTGCATGTCATCCTTGTTCAGGGGCCCTGATTATCTTCCCTTTATCTTAAAAAAAATTATTATTTTTCATTATTTTTTATTATACTTTGTCGCTGTCTCCCGCGTTTGCGAGGTAGTGCAAGGAAACAGACGATAGAAATGGCCCAACCCCCCCCCATACACATGTATATACATACGTCCACACACGCAAATATACATACCTACACAGCTTTCCATGGCTTACCCCAGACGCTTCACATGCCTTGATTCAATCCACTGACAGCACGTCAACCCCGGTATACCACATCGCTCCAATTCACTCTATTCCTTGCCCTCCTTTCACCCTCCTGCATGTTCAGGCCCCGATCACACAAAATCTTTTTCACTCCATCTTTCCACCTCCAATTTGGTCTCCCTCTTCTCCTCGTTCCCTCCATCTCCGACACATATATTCCCTTGGTCAATCTTTCCTCACTCATTCTCTCCATGTGCCCGAACCATTTCAAAACACCCTCTTCTGCTCTCTCAACCACGCTCTTTTTATTTCCACACATCTCTCTTACCCTTACGTTACTCACTCGATCAAACCACCTCACACCACACATTGTCCTCAAACATCTCATTTCCAGCACATCCATCCTCCTGCGCACAACTCTATCCATAGCCCACGCCTCGCAACCATACAACATTGTTGGAACCACTATTCCTTCAAACATACCCATTTTTGCTTTCCGAGATAATGTTCTCGACTTCCACACATTCTTCAAGGCCCCCAGAATTTTCGCCCCCTCCCCCACCCTATGATCCACTTCCGCTTCCATGACTAAATTTCATCCTCAGATAAAACTGGTTAATCTAAATCCATACAAGGTTATAAAGACAAGATTTAGCATTCAGACACAGCACAACTACAGTTTATATGAAAAATTGAGGAGGAAACTGACCAAAAATATTCTGGACTATAAATGGTCTGAGACTAAAAGCTCCCAAATAAACTGTGGGAGATGAAAGACAACCAGAGATGTAACTATCAAATTTGGCCTGTTTGGAAAAAACCCAATTCAGAGACTGAAGTTCTTGATAGCACTCTCATAAGACAATAGCACTACTAACACTATCCTCTGGTGACAAGAGTTAAAGAACTCTAGCAAGCATAAGCTACTTCAAAAATATCAGATTCTTCAATAAAGACAAAAGGAATTTCAGGCTGAACTGTACTGAAATAAGTAACAAGCTTAATGTTGGATGAAAATTCAAATGTTAGCTTCCTCCAAACTTTTATTTGTACAAGGTTTGAGAAAAAAAACTTATTCATATTTGTCTGCTACTTCCTCTGTCAGTAAGGTAGCATTCAAAACAGATGGTTGATCCTCAGAGGGTAAAAGACACTCATTTGGAGCTTTCCTCTGTTCCTTTTTTGGAAAGTAATACAAGAGGGGAAGATTTTGTGCTGCCTCCCTCTGACCTTTTCAGTTGCCTTCTATACTATGAAGGAGATACACAAGCAGTATTCTTTCTACACATCACCGGGGATAGAAAAAGCTATTAAATCTAAGGAAGTCTGGAAAATACCCAAAGGTTTAAACCAAGGAGTAGGGCACTGCTGAAGGTGCTTCTGTCATGAAGGTGTGTCCAAACTGGACTACTGAACCCCTAAACCTATAGGGGAGAAAGAATACTTCCCAGGTATTCCCTGCTTGTTGTAGAAGGCGACTAAAAGGGGAGCAAGCAGGGGGCTGGAAATCTTTCTCGTTTTAAATTTTCCAAAAGAAGGAACAAAGAAGGGGGCCAAGTGAGGATATTCCCTCTAAAGCTCAGTCCTCTGTTCTTAATGCTACCTTGCTAATGCAGGACATGGTGAATATGTGTAGAAAAAAAATCTAAGAGAACCTTTCCCATCAAAAAAATTACAAATATTGTGGCTCTAATAGGTTGATAGAGATGCTTTGTGGAAGGAATTAAAAGTGCATGGTGTGGAAGGTAAGTTACAAGAAGCAGTGAAAGGTTTTTATCAAGGATGTAAGGCATGTGTATGAGTAGGAAGAGAGGAAAGTGATTGGTTCTGTGAACGTCGGTTTGTGGCAGAGGTGTGTGATGTCTCCATGGTTGTTTAATTTGTTTATGGATGGGGTTGTTAGGGAGGTGAATGCAAGAGTTTTGGAGAGAGGGGCAAGAATGCACTCTGTTGTGGATGAGAGGGCTTGAGAAGTGAGTCAGTTGTTGTTCGCTGATGATACAGCGCTGGTGGCTGATTCAAGAGAGAAACTGCAGAAGTTGGTGGCTGTGTGAAAGAAGAAAGCTGAGAGTAAATGTGAATAAGAGCAAGGTAATTAGGTTCAGTAGGGTTGAGGGACAAACAAATTGGGAGGTAAGTTTGAATGGAGAAAAACTGGAGGAAAAGAAGTGTTTTAGATATCTGGGAGTGGACTTGGCAGTGGATGGAACCTATTTGTAAACAGAAGTGAGTCACAGGGTGGCGGAAGGGGCGAAGGGGAGAAGGTTCTGGGAGCGTTGAAGAATGTGCGGAAAGCGAGAACATTATCTCGGAGAGCAAAAACGGGTATGCTTGAGGGAACAGTAGTTCAAACAATGTTATATGGTTGCGAGGCATGGGCTATAGATAGAGTTGTGCGGAGGAGGGTTGATGTGTTGGAAATGAGATGGTTGAGGACAATATGCGATGTGAGGTGGTTTGATCGAGTAAGTAATGAAAAGGTAAGAGAGATGTGTGGTAACAAAAAGAGTGTGGCTGACAGAGCAGAAGAGGGTGTATTGAAATGGTTTGGTCACATGGAGAGAATAAATGAGGAAAGATTGGCAAAGGGGATATATGTGTCAGAGGAGGAGGGAGCAAAGAGAAGTGGGATATCAAATTGGAGGTGGAAGGATGGAGTGAAAAAGGTTTTGAGCGATCGGGGCCTGAACATACAGGAGGGTGAAAGGCACACAAGTAATAAAGTGAATTGGAAAGATGTGGTATACCAGGGTCAACGTGCTGTCAATGGATTGTACCAGGGAATGTGAAGTGTATGGGGTAAACCATGGAAAGTTTTGTGGGGCCTGGATGTGGAAAGGGAGCTGTGGTTTCGGTGCATTACACATGACATCTAGAGACTGAAATGTATTGGTATGTATATGTGCATGTGTGGGTGTTTATGTATATACATGAGTAGGTGGGTGGGTTGGGCCATTCTTTTGTCTGTTTCCTTGCACTACCTAACGCAGGAGACAGTGATTAAGTATAATAATAATAAAGAAAAAATTTACTATACAGAACTTCCATGCACACAACTGAAAACTATGTCAAAGTATACCAACCTTAACTGGTGTAGGCTTTTTACGGTAAGGACTATGATAACATTTCAGAAAATGTTGAGATATCTGAGGTCGAGTCTTGAACGTCATCTTGCAGAACGAACACATATAAAGAGGTGACTTTTCTACTTTCACTTCCTCCTTCTTACAGCTTCTCATATGTTTTCTGCAAGAGAGAATACTAATTAACTTTCTAAATAAGTCTTCTGAAGTTAGTTACATCACATGTCACAAGTACAATGAGTCTCCATTACATCTAATCATGCTACTACCCTTAGTTAAATTACAGAGCATACATAAATGTGCGCATGTGGGTGTTTATGTATATACATGTGTATGTGGGTGGGTTGGGCCATTCTTTCATCTGTTTCCTTGCGCTACCTCGCTTACGTGGGAGACAGCGTCAGAGTATAATAATGATAATAAGATAAAAAAACATAAATTCAGTAAGTTGCATGATAAAGAATGTTCCAACAAATTGGGGCCCATAAGCGTAAAGGAAAACTCCCTCTCTATACAGTATAAACAAGAAAATACCAACCACTTAATAGTCAAAAAGAAACACAACAACAATCCAATATCACACTTAAGAAAGAAATATGTAAGATGAGGATTTAAGTTTGAGATAATCTTC
The DNA here is from genome assembly GCF_036320965.1 of Panulirus ornatus. Classification (NCBI taxonomy): domain Eukaryota; kingdom Metazoa; phylum Arthropoda; class Malacostraca; order Decapoda; family Palinuridae; genus Panulirus; species Panulirus ornatus. The sequence goes on along the minus strand of NC_092225.1, from coordinate 82,587,434 downwards.
AAGCATACTACTGAGCAACCTTATAATGAAAGAAAAGCCCACATATCCTATATCAAAAGTCTGAAAACAACTTTCACTAGAAGTTATGGAAACTTATCATTTTTGTCTATTCGCTTAATTCCTAATTCTACGAGACAGATGAAGTATACACAAGGTCCATCGTAAAGTGACATTTCATAGAGCAACATTGCATTAAATCAACATATGAAAATTAGGGTAAAACTTCCTAGAATGAAACAGTTTTGCAACAGCAACAGAGTTGAAAAAAAATTAACTTTTCTTATTATATTTTCAAACACAGTATTCTTATCCATTAATAATGAAAAGTATTAAGATATTAAGTAGAAATGAGAGTTGGGGTGAGAGAGTATCATTAAATTTTAGGGAGAATAAAAAGATGTTCTGGAAGGAGGTAAATAAAGTGCGTAAGACAAGGGAGCAAATGGGAACTTCAGTGAAGGGCGCAAATGGGGAGGTGATAACAAGTAGTGGTGATGTGAGAAGGAGATGGAGTGAGTATTTTGAAGGTTTGTTGAATGTGTTTGATGATAGAGTGGCAGATATAGGGTGTTTTGGTCGAGGTGGTGTGCAAAGTGAGAGGGTTAGGGAAAATGATTTGGTAAACAGAGAAGAGGTAGTGAAAGCTTTGCGGAAGATGAAAGCCGGCAAGGCAGCAGGTTTGGATGGTATTGCAGTGGAATTTATTAAAAAAGGGGGTGACTGTATTGTTGACTGGTTGGTAAGGTTATTTAATGTATGTATGACTCACGGTGAGGTGCCTGAGGATTGGCGGAATGCGTGCATAGTGCCATTGTACAAAGGCAAAGGGGATAAGAGTGAGTGCTCAAATTACAGAGGTATAAGTTTGGTGAGTATTCCTGGTAAATTATATGGGAGGGTATTGATTGAGAGGGTGAAGGCATGTACAGAGCATCAGACTGGGGAAGAGCAGTGTGGTTTCAGAAGTGGTAGAGGATGTGTGGATCAGGTGTTTGCTTTGAAGAATGTATGAGAAATACTTAGAAAAGCAAATGGATTTGTATGTAGCATTTATGGATCTGGAGAAGGCATATGATAGAGTTGATAGAGATGCTCTGTGGAAGGTATTAAGAATATATGGTGTGGGAGGCAAGTTGTTAGAAGCAGTGAAAAGTTTTTATCGAGGATGTAAGGCATGTGTACGTGTAGGAAGAGAGGAAAGTGATTGGTTCTCAGTGAATGTAGGTTTGCGGCAGGGGTGTGTGATGTCTCCATGGTTGTTTAATTTGTTTATGGATGGGGTTGTTAGGGAGGTGAATGCAAGAGTTTTGGAAAGAGGGGCAAGTATGAAGTCTGTTGGGGATGAGAGAGCTTGGGAAGTGAGTCAGTTGTTGTTCGCTGATGATACAGCGCTGGTGGCTGATTCATATGAGAAACTGCAGAAGCTGGTGACTGAGTTTGGTAAAGTGTGTGAAAGAAGAAAGTTAAGAGTAAATGTGAATAAGAGCAAGGTTATTAGGTACAGTAGGGTTGAGGGTCAAGTCAATTGGGAGGTGAGTTTGAATGGAGAAAAACTGGAGGAAGTGAAGTGTTTTAGATATCTGGGAGTGGATCTGGCAGCGGATGGAACCATGGAAGCGGAAGTGGATCATAGGGTGGGGGAGGGGGCGAAAATTCTGGGAGCCTTGAAGAATGTGTGGAAGTCGAGAACATTATCTCGGAAAGCAAAAATGGGTATGTTTGAAGGAATAGTGGTTCCAACAATGTTGTATGGTTGCGAGGCGTGGGCTATGGATAGAGTTGTGCACAGGAGGATGGATGTGCTGGAAATGAGATGTTTGAGGACAATGTGTGGTGTGAGGTGGTTTGATCGAGTAAGTAACGTAAGGGTAAGAGAGATGTGTGGAAATAAAAAGAGCGTGGTTGAGAGAGCAGAAGAGGGTGTTTTGAAATGGTTTGGGCACATGGAGAGAATGAGTGAGGAAAGATTGACCAAGAGGATATATGTGTCGGAGGTGGAGGGAACGAGGAGAAGAGGGAGACCAAATTGGAGGTGGAAAGATGGAGTGAAAAAGATTTTGTGTGATCGGGGCCTGAACATGCAGGAGGGTGAAAGGAGGGCAAGGAATAGAGTGAATTGGAGCGATGTGGTATACCGGGGTTGACGTGCTGTCAGTGGATTGAATCGGGGCATGTGAAGCGTCTGGGGTAAACCATGGAAAGCTGTGTAGGTATGTATATTTGCGTGTGTGGACGTATGTATATACATGTGTATGGGGGTGGGTTGGGCTATTTCTTTCGTCTGTTTCCTTGCGCTACCTCGCAAACGCGGGAGACAGCGGAAAAAAAAAAAAAAAAAAAAAAAAAAAAAATAAGATATTATAAGTAATGTAAAGGTAAGAGATGTGTGGAAATAAATAGAGTGTGGTTGAGAGAGCAGAAGAGGGAGAGTTGAAATGGATTGGACATATGAGGAGAATAAGTGAGGATGACTGACAAAGAGGATATATGGGTCAGAGGTGGAAGGAACAAGGAAAAGAGGAAGACCAAGCTGGAGATGGTGGGATGGCATGAAAAAAATTCTCTCCATATGTCCAAACAATTTTAACAAAGCCTCCTCTGCTCTATCAACCACACTCTTTATTACTACACATCTCGTTTACCTTTTCATTACTTACTCGATCAAACCACCTCACACCACATACTGCCCTCAAACATTCCATTTCCAACACATCCACCCTCTGCCATACAACCCTATCGATAGCCCATGCCTTGCAACCATATAATATTGTTGGAACTACTATTCCTTCGAACATACCCATTTTATGCATTCCAAGATAATATTCTCTCTTTCAGCACATTCTTCAACACTCCCAGAACCTTCGCCCCCTCCCCCACCCTATGACTCACTTCCACTTCCATTCGCTGCTAAGTCCACTCCTAGATATCTAAGACACTTCACTTCCTCCAATTTTTCTCCATCCAAACTTACATCCCAACTAACTTGTCCCTCAACCGTGCAGAACCTAATAACCTTGCTCTTATTCACATTTACTCTCAACTTTCTCCTTTCACACACTTTTCCAAACTCGGTCACCAACGTCTGCAGTTTCTCACTCGAATAAGCCACCAGTGCTGTATCATAGGTGAACAACAACTGACTCACTTATCAAGCCCTCTCATTCCCAATAGACAGCATACTCATCCCTCTCTCCAAAACTCTTGCATCTACCTCCATAACCACCCCATCCAAAAACAAATTAAACAAACATGGGGACATCATACCAATCACTCTCCTCTCTTACAACTCAAACATGCCTTAAATCCTTGATAAAAACTTCTAACTGCTTCTAGCAGCTTACCTCCCACATCATATACTCTTAAGTCCTTCCGCAAACCATCTCTATCAACCCTATCATGTGCCTTCTCCAGATCCATAAATGCTATACACAAATCCATCTGCTTTTCTAAGAATTTCTCATATGTATTCTTCAAAGCAAATACCTGATCCAAACATCCTCTACCACTTCTGAAACCATAATCATCCTCTCCAATCTGATGCTCTCTACATGCCCTCATCCTCTTAGTCCCATACAATTTTCAAGGAATACTCAACAAACTCATGCCTCTGTAGTTTGAACACTCACCTTTATCCCCTTTCCTTTGTACAATGGCACTATACATGTATTCTGCCAATCCTTAGGCACTTCACCATGATCCATACATATACTGAATATCCTTACCAACCAATCAACAACACAGTCACCCCCATTCTCAATAAATCCAACTACAATACCATCCACATCTGCCGCCTTGCCAGATTTCATCCTCCACAAGGCTTTCACCACCTCCTCTCTCTTCAACAAACCACTCTCCCTGACTCTCTCACATCGCACATCATCCTGACCAAAGCACCCTACATCTGCCACTCTATCATCAAACACATTCAACAAACTTCAAAATACTCACTCCATCTCCCCCTCACTTCATCACTACCTGTCATCACTTCCCCCCTTGCCCCCTTCACCGATGTCCCCATTTGTTCTCTTGTCTTACACACGTTATTTACCTCCTCCCAAAACATCTTTCCTCACTCATTCTCTCCATGTGACCATACATTTCAAAACACCCTCTTCTGCTCTCTCAACCACACTCTTTTTATTACCACACCTCTCTCTTACCCTTTCATACTCGATCAAACCACCTCACACCACATATTGTCCTCAAACATCTCATTTCCAACGCATCCACTCTCCTCCGCACAACTCTATAGCCATGGTCATATCACATATCACACAGCTAGCCTCACACATGCGTGTATCCCAAAACTTTCGTTCAGCTCTCCATCCACTCTTGCACACACATTTGCTCAATTATGGAAGGCATTTACACCATCCAACAGTTTTCCCCCCCTATACCACATATCCTTAACACATCCTATAAAGCATTCCACTCAACTGTCATATGCTTTCCCCAGATCCATAAAAGCTGCATACAACTTCTTACCTTTCACTAAATACTTTTCCATGGTCATCTTTACTACAAAAATCTGATCCACACAACCCCTACTTTTCCTAAAAACCCCTTGCTCTTCTCTTATTCTGCATTCAGTCACTTCCATCACTCTGTCAATTAATATTCTTGCTTACACTTTTACTGGTATACTTAACAGACTTATTCCCTACAATTGCTACATACATCCTTTGCACCTTTTCCTTTGATAAAGAAACAATTATAGCTTTCACCCAATCCTAAGGTACACCTTCTGTTTCCATGCTAAATTACATATAAGATGCATCCACTCGATCACACTTTCTCCACCATACTTCTGCATTTCAGCCGTAATCCCATCACTCCAGGTGCCTTTCCTACCTTCAGCCTCATTATTGCCTTTCCTACCTCCCTCTTTGCTATATGCCCCTACACTTTTATTTTCTTCCTTCCCTCCCCCATACCCACGCATGTAACAACTGCTACCTCCCCTTCTCCCACATTCATCAGTTCTTCAAAACTATCTTTCCATCTTCCTCTCACTTCCTCCTTTTCATTCAGCAATTCCCCTTCCTTACTCCTCACATCAACATTTCCACTCTTAGTCTACCTCTTTCCTTTTTCACCTCCTTCCAGCATAGTTTCTTATCATCCAAAAACTTTTCACTTACTTCCTTCCAAAATCTTCATCTACTCTTTCTTTGCTTTCCTCTATCAGCTTCTTAACATTCCACTTACATATTTTGTATTCTTCCTTCCTCTTTTGCTGAACTTCCACTGTTACATTTCTAGTAAGCAATCTACCATATACCTTTTTCTTCTCTTCCACAGCATTTCTAATCCCTTCTGTCAACCATCCAATACCATTTTTATTCCTGTATCTCACTACCTTGTATCCAACTACTGATTCTACAACCTTTACTAATATTTCTCTAAACATTTTAAACATCTCATCCACACATGACTGCATTTCTACAATCACTGCACTTCCATCTAAGCTCTGTTACCTTCCTTTCATACTTCTCCCTGTATTTTTCCTAATTCATCTTCTTGCTTGCCAACACTTTTACCTCTCCATTCTTCCTTACACCACACCTCCACTTCTCCCTGATCCTCATCCCAAAAAAACTGCAAAAATGGTCAGTCTCCAAAGAATCCTCTCATGACTCTAGCATCCAGCACAGCCTTTCCCAATCTTTCATCCACTGCTACTTAGTCAAACAAAGCCTTTTGTTCTCTTCTATCACTCCTCATCCATGTATATCTGTGGATCATCTTGTGCTGATAAAAGGTGCTTGCAAGGAATAAACCCCTCTCAGCACAAATATCCACAAGATTGCTTCCATTCTCATTTACTCCAGGCACTCCCTATTTACCAATCACCTCACCAATTCCATCACATCCCATTTTCACATTCATATCACCCAATACGACCATGTTTCTCTCATTCTCAAAACCATTTATACAGTCTTTCAAATTCCTCCAGAAAAGCTTTATTTCATCCTTACCTCATACAGTCTTCATATTCACAGGTGCATATACACATACCCATGCACATTTCACAATTCCAGTCTTTCCTTTCACCCACACTATCCTTGATACATTCCATCCATGCTCTGTAACACCCTCCCATACCTTTGGTGATAGCAGAATTGCACATTCTTCTTTTCCTCTTCCATGATAATTTTCACTCATTCCGTCCATACCACACCTTTCATAACTTGCATTCATCATTTCCATTTGCACTCCAAACACCCTGCCTGAGGATATGGGATTCCCCAATCCCTAGCATATCCACGCTACACCTCTCCACAATCTCCCTCCTTTTATTCTCCCGTCATCCCATTCACATTCAGTGCTATCACCCTCAATCACACATTCTCACATATATAAATACTACCTTTCTTGGACAGAAAATGCATATTCTGACTACAAATACAAAAATTCACAAAAAAAAAGAGTATATACATGTGTGGCGAGGTGGCAATGGGAATGAATAAAGGCAGACAGTATGAATTATGTTTTTTTTTTTTTTTTTCGGTCTCCCGCGTTTGCGAAGGTAACGCAAGGAAACAGACGAAAGAAATGGCCCAACCCACCCCCATACACATGTATATACATACGTCCACACATGCAAATATACATACCTACACAGCTTTCCATGGTTTACCCCAGACGCTTCACATGCCCTGATTCAATCCACTGACAGCACGTCAACCCCGGTATACCACATCGCTCCAATTCACTCTATTCCTTGCCCTCCTTTCACCCTTCTGCATGGTCAGGCCCCGATCACACAAAATCTTTTTCACTCCATTTTTCCATCTCCAATTTGGTCTCCCTCTTCTCCTCGTTCCCTCCACCTCCGACACATATATCCTCTTGGTCAATCTTTCCTCACTCATTCTCTCCATGTGCCCAAACCATTTCAAAACACCCTCTTCTGCTCTCTCAACCACGCTCTTTTTATTTCCACACATCTCTCTTACCCTTACGTTACTTACTCGATCAAACCACCTCACACCACAAATTGTCCTCAAACATCTCATTTCCAGCACATCCATCCTCCTGCGCACCACTCTATCCATAGCCCACGCCTCGCAACCATACAACATTGTTGGAACCACTATTCCTTCAAACATACCCATTTTTGCTTTCCGAGATAATGTTCTCGACTTCCACACATTCTTCAAGGCTCCCAGAATTTTCGCCCCCTCCCCCACCCTATGATCCACTTCCGCTTCCATGGTTCCATCCGCTGCCAGATCCACTCCCAGATATGAATTATGTACATGTGTATATATGTATATGTCTCTGTGTGTATACATATGTATACATTGAGATGTATAGGTATGTATATATGCATGTGTGGACATGTATGTATATATATGTGTATGTGGGTGGGTTGGGCCATTCTTTTGTCTGTTTCCTTGCGCTACCTCGCTAATGCGGGAGACAGCGACAAAGCAAAATAAAAAAAAATACATTTTTCAATCCTCATATTTTCATCAAACCTATATAAATAATTACCCTTCATAAAATCTCACAATGCTAAAGTGAAACATACCTTAAGTACAATGGTCTCATAAATTTGCTATTGCATGTTGGACATTCATAAAACCTCTTGTTATCACTGGCACCAGCTCTGTCTTCCTCTTCATATCCTCCTTGTGTCTGAGAAGTGTGGGAAACATACCTAGCTTGCTTTTTTACATTTCCATCTGAAAGATTGATTTGGACATGTTTCCTTACTGGTTCATTTTGGCCTATTGGTACTGATGATGTCTTTGTATATTTAGTAGTGCCTTCTGGTATGATCACCTTGAAGATGCTACCTTGACCTGAGTTATCAGAATCCTCTTGACTAATGGGAATCTGGCCTGTTTGGTTGGCTCCAATTCGAATAACAATGTGGTTCTTATTTCCTACAGTTACAACCTGTGGCTGGGCTACACTAACTGGAGTGCCACCCACTTGAATCAGGAAGTGTCCTGGATTGGCTCTGACAGGGGAGTCCTGATTAGTTTGTACCATGATTCTAGCTGGAGTGTTTGCTGAAGATATACTGTCAGCAATGCCAGAGATATTATTAACTGTTGTTTCGCGAATTTCATTTGGAGATGAAAGGGTATGCTGAATACCCTGGACAGGATTGGTGTTGATTGTGCTTGTGGTAACAATTATGTTGTCAGCACTATGGGTATTATTTGGAGAGGAGTGAAAAGTCTCATTGACTAAGTTTCGAAGCAGCATTTCCCCTTCTTGGTTTGCCTCCAGTGTACTGTCATCTGTCATAACAGCACCCATGTCATCTTCTCCTGTGACAGGTTGTACTGAATCATTATGTACTAGTCCTAGTATCTGCTGATTATGACCATACTGACTATCTTCCAGATCTTCTTCCTTGACAATAACAAGGTCATCTGCACCAGGATCACGTCTAGGGTTATTTTGTAATACTGTATCCCCAAAGTCTGCTGTATCTGTGTCTTCCATCATAACGCCTGCTTCCTCCATCATTACTTGGGAACCATCTATACCTGTTGGTGAATCTTCCATTTCTACAGATGAACCTTTCATAACTACTTGTGAACTCTCCATAACCATCTGAGAACCCTCCATCACAACAGCTTGAGGGCCATCCATAATAATTTGGGAATCATCCTCCATAACCTCCTTTGGAGCTGTCATAACTACTTGGCTGTCCAACAGGACTGGTGATTCTATGGGTTCCTCCACACTACCAGTCAAGTCTCCCGACTCAATAGATGAGGCACCATCAACCTGCAAAGTTTGCTTTATGGATGAATGAGGAAATGAAACTGCATAAATACATCTAACATCCTTGACTCTTAGGCAAAACACTCACTTGTCTTCACACTACAGCAAACTCAATGCTAGTTCTCTAGCATATGAAATGTCTGTTAAATATATGACCACTTTTAATTCAAAGAATCAGAAATTCATATAAGCATCTGTATGAATAACTGTGGCATTAGTAAAGCTTGAAATTTAAATTGTCTTTATAAAACCTGGGGTATTTTGAAAAACAAGGGATCATTTCTAGCACGCTTTCAACAATAATCAATAGGGCACTGCCTGAAAACTGAACTATTGTTTTTCACTAATAACTTACTCCTTTACAAGGAAACAACAACAACAACAAAGCTGTCTCCAATGGGTATTCAGAAATTGAACCAGATATCAAAAACAATGATGCTGTTTTCCTGCTGAGTGCATGCATATATTTGAATATCCCTGCAATTTCATTTGTACAGTACTAGAGCTGATAACCATTAATCAACTCTGTTACTAAAAATCAAATTGCACAGATAATCTAATGTATGATGCATCCAACAGGAAAAAGTTACTTCACTATTATCTGATTTCTGGTTCCATGTCCACACACTCGAAGACAATGGTTCAGTTTTTCCTGTAAAGGAGTTATTCATCAATGAAAAGCATTAGCTCAGTCTTCAACCAATCTCATCTTAATTGCTATTAAAAGTCTACTTTAAGTACCTCTTTAATGTAAGTCAATAAGACCTCTGGTTTCATAGAGACAATCAAAATTTCAAACCCGATATAAGTCCACTGAATAAAATGACACATATGCACAATTTTGTACGTTGTATAGGTAATGCTAAATGAAATTAATAAAAAATTACACTGGATAAGTTATACAAGTTTAATCTATCATCCACAATTGTTCCTACTTTACAATTACATTCTGATGAGCCATAATTAGTAAAAATTTCATTGTAAATCTTACTCATTATCATGGAAAATATGATCACATCTGAAAACAACCACAGGCTATCTGATAGCTTCAACTTATTGTTTTAGTAACAGACAAATAAATAATAAGTCAACTTTAAAAACTGTATTACATTTGAACCATAACATAATGGGGATTAGGGTTAAGAGCCCCAGCTCTGCAAAATCAGTACCCATAAAAGGTTATTTATTATTATATTTATTATACTTTGTCGCTGTCTCCCGCGTTTGCGAGGTAGCGCAAGGAAACAGACGAAAGAAATGGCCCAACCCCCCCCATACACATGTATATACATACGTCCACACACGCAAATATACATACCTACACAGCTTTCCATGGTTTACCCCAGACGCTTCACATGCCCTGATTCAATCCAACATTGTTGGAACCACTATTCCTTCAAACATACCCATTTTTGCTTTCCGAGATAATGTTCTCGACTTCCACACATTCTTCAAGGCCCCCAGAATTTTCGCCCCCTCCCCCACCCTATGATCCACTTCCGCTTCCATGGTTCCATCCGCTGCCAGATCCACTCCCAGATATCTAAAACACTTCACTTCCTCCAGTTTTTCTCCATTCAAACTCACCTCCCAATTGACTTGACCCTCAACCCTACTGTACCTAATAACCTTGCTCTTATTCACATTTACTCTTAACTTTCTTCTTCCACACACTTTACCAAACTCAGTCACCAGTTTCGGCAGTTTCTCACATGAATCAGCCACCAGCGCTGTATCATCAGCGAACAACAACTGACTCACTTCCCAAGCTCTCCCATCCCCAACAGACTTCATACTTGCCCCTCTTTCCAAAACTCTTGCATTTACCTCCCTAACAACCCCATCCATAAACAAATTAAACAACCATGGAGACATCACACACCCCTGCCGCAAACCTACATTCACTGAGAACCAATCACTTTCCTCTCTTCCTACACGTACACATGCCTTACATCCTCGATAAAAACTTTTCACTGCTTCTAACAACTTGCCTCCCACACCATATATTCTTAATACCTTCCACAGAGCGTCTCTATCAACTCTATCATATGCCTTCTCCAGATCCATAAATGCTACATACAAATTCATTTGCTTTTCTAAGTATTTCTCACATACATTCTTCAAAGCAAACACCTGATCCAGACATCCTCTATCACTTCTGAAACCACACTGCTCTTCCCCAATCTGATGCTCTCTACATGCCTTCACCCTCTCAATCAATACCCTCCCATATAATTTACCAGGAATACTCAACAAACTTTTTTTTTTTTTTTTTTTTTTTTTTTATACCTTGTCGCTGTCTCCCGCGTCTGCGAGGTAGCGCAAGGAAACAGACGAAAGAAATGCCCCCCCCCCCATACACATGTACATACACACGTCCACACACGCAAATATACATACCTACACAGCTTTCCATGGTTTACCCCGGACGCTTCACATGCCTTGATTCAATCCACTGACAGCACGTCAACCCCTGTATACCACATCGTTCCAATTCACTCTATTTCTTGCCCTCCTTTCACCCTCCTGCATGTTCAGGCCCCGATCACACAAAATCTTTTTCACTCCATCTTTCCACCTCCAATTTGGTCTCCCTCTTCTCCTCGTTCCCTCCACCTCCGACACATATATCCTCTTGGTCAATCTTTCCTCACTCATTCTCTCCATGTGCCCAAACCATTTCAAAACACCCTCTTCTGCTCTCTCAACCACGCTCTTTTTATTTCCACACATCTCTCTTACCCTTACGTTACTTACTCGATCAAACCACCTCACACCACACATTGTCCTCAAACATCTCATTTCCAGCACATCCATCCTCCTGCGCACAACTCTATCCATAGCCCACGCCTCGCAACCATACAACATTGTTGGAACCACTATTCCTTCAAACATACCCATCTTTGCTTTCCGGGATAATGTTCTCGACTTCCACACATTCTTCAAGGCTCCCAAAATTTTCGCCCCCTCCCCCACCCTATGATCCACTTCCGCTTCCATGGTTCCATCCGCTGACAGATCCACTCCCAGATATCTAAAACACTTCACTTCCTCCAGTTTTTCTCCATTCAAACTCACCTCCCAATTGACTTGACCCTCAACCCTACTGTACCTAATAACCTTGCTCTTATTCACATTTACTCTTAACTTTCTTCTTCCACACACTTTACCAAACTCCGTCACCAGCAAACTCAACAAACTTATACCTCTGTAATTTGAGCACTCACTCTTATCCCCTTTGCCTTTGTACAATGGCACTATGCACGCATTCCGCCAATCCTCAGGCACCTCACCATGAGTCATACATACATTAAATAACCTTACCAACCAGTCAACAATACAGTCACCCCCTTTTTTAATAAATTCCACTGCAATACCATCCAAACCTGCTGCCTTGCCGGCTTTCATCTTCCGCAAAGCTTTCACTACCTCTTCTCTGTTTACCAAATCATTTTCCCTAACCCTCTCACTTTGCACACCACCTCGACCAAAACACCCTATATCTGCCACTCTATCATCAAACACATTCAGCAAACCTTCAAAATACTCACTCCATCTCCTTCTCACATCACCACTACTTGTTATCACCTCCCCATTTGCGCCCTTCACCGAAGTTCCCATTTGCTCCCTTGTCTTACGCACTTTATTTACCTCTTTCCAGAACATCTTTTTATTCTCCCTAAAATTTAATGATACTCTCTCACCCCAACTCTCATTTGCCCTTTTTTTCATCTCTTGCACCTTTCTCTTGACCTCCTGTCTCTTTCTTTTATACATCTCCCACTCAATTGCATTTTTTCCCTGCAAAAAAAGGTACTTAGATAAATTTCATCATACCAAGTATAGGGGAATAGAGCTGAAGAAAATAATAAAAAAAAGTTTCTGTATCTATGGGAAAGAGAATTCTACCTCCATATTCCTTGTGTGTCACTGATGATGACTCAAGGGGCAAGAGCAGGGGGCTGGAAACCCCCAATGTTTTTGCATTTCAATTTTGAAAAGACAGAACAAAAAAAAGCAGGGAAAACTCATCCTCCTCGAAGGCTCAGGCTGGGGTGTCCAAATGTGTGTGGATGTAACCAAGGTGAGAGGAAAGATATATAGTATGTTTAAGAAAAGAAACCTGAATGTTCTGGCTCTCAGTGAAACAAAGCTCAAGGGAGAAGGGGAAGAAAGTATTGGATACATCTGTAGTAAAGTCAGGGTACATGAAAGGGCAAGAGATAAGTAAGGAGTAACACTACCATCTGAAGCAGAAATTACAGGAGGGTGTGAAAGAGTGTACATAAGTAATTTCTTGACAGATAAGGGTAAAAATAAAAGTGTATGGTGAGAGATGTGTGATTAATGGTGCTTACGCACCTGGCCATGAAAAGAAAGATCACAAGGCAAGTGCTTTGGGAGCCAATGAGCAAGCATGTCAGTAGTTTTGATGTAACAGACCATGTGTTAGAGATGGGTGATATGAATGCTAAGGCGAGCAGTGTACAATGAGAGGGGTACAATGAGAGAGAGAGAGAGAGAGAGAGAGAGAGAGAGAGAGAGAGAGAGAGAGAGAGAGAGAGAGAGAGAGAGAGAGAGAGAGAGAGAGAGAGAGCTGGGGGGCTGGAAATCCTCCCCTCTCATTATTAATTTTCCAAAAGAAGGAACAGAGAAGGGGGCCAAGAGAGGATATTCCTTCAAAGGCTCAGTCCTCTGTTCTTAACGCTACCTCGCTAATGCGGGAAATGGCGAATAGTATGAAAAAAAATATATATAAAAGTGAGTGCTCGAATCACAGAGGTATAAGTTTGTTGAGTGTTCCTGGGAAATTATATGGGAGGGATTTATTTAGAGGGAAGGCTGTCAAGCACAGACTGGGGGAAAAACAGTGTGGTTTCAAATGGGGAGAGGATGTTTGGTTCGGGGTTTGCTTTGAAAATGTAGTGAGAAATCTAGAAAAGCAAATGGATTTGTATGAGCATTTTTTGGGTCTAAAGGCATATGATAAGTTTACAAAATGCTCTGTGGAAGTATTAAGAGAAAAATTTGGGGGGGAGGCAATTTTAGAAACATGAAAAGTTTTTATAAGGGTGTAAGGATTTGGGACAGAGAAAGAAGAAAGGGTTTGGTTCTCGTAAATTTTTGGGTTTGCACAGGGGTGTGGATGTCTCCATGGTTTTTTTTTTTTTCTGGTTTGGGTTTTGTTGGGGAAGTGAATCAAAGTTTAGGATAGGGGGCCAAGTATCAGTCTTTTGGGGGAAGAGAGACGGGGAAGGATCATTTTTTGGGTTTCGCTAAATGAACAGCGCTGGGGGCTGATTCTTGAAAAACTGCAGAAGCGGGTTTACGATTTTTGGTAAAAGGGGTTGGGGAAAGAAAAAGCAGAGAGTAAATTAAAAAGAAAAGGGTTTTTTTATAAAAGAAAATGGTTGGGGGACGGGAAAAACTGGAAGGAAAATTTTAATAAAAAAAACTGGAGGAAGTAGTTTTTTTAGAATCGGGGAGTGTTTTGGCAGCGGAAAACCGGAAGGGGGAAGGAATAAAGGGGAGGGGGGGGGGAAATTCTGGAGAAATTGAAGAATGTTTTAAAAAAGTGAAAGAACTTTAAACCTCCGAAAAGGGAAAAATGGGTATTTTTAAAGGGAAAGGGGGTTCCCCAACAATTTTAAAAGGTTTTTTGACCCTTTGGGTTTATAGAAAAGAGTTTTTTCGGGGGGTGGGGGAATGTGCGGAAAATGGGGTTTTTGAGACAATATGTCCTTTTAGGGGGTTTGATAGAGTAAGAAATAATAGGTAAGAGAGTTTGTGTGGAAAAAAAAGAGTGTGGTTGAGAGAGCAAAAAAGGGGGGTTTTTTTAAAAGGGTTTTGGCAAAAGAGAAATGATGAGGAAAGATTGCCCAAGAGGAAATATGTTCAAATTTGGAAAAAACGAGGAAAGGGGGGAAAACCAAAAGGGGGAGGGGAAAGATGGGTGAAAAAAAAAAAATTTTGATTAAATCGGATCTGAACATCCCAAGGGGGGAAGGCTCCCAAGGAATAAGTAAAATTGGGAACTATGTGGTTAACCGGGGTCGAGGGCTGTCAAGGGGATTAAACCCGGGCAGTGAAGCGCTGAGTAAACCATGGAAATTTTTGGGGGGCCCTTGGATGTGGAAAGGGAGTTGGGGTTTTGGGATCCTGACATGACAAAAAACTGGTTTGAAGGGAATGGGGCCTTTGTTGTCTTTTCCAAAATGGGCCCCCCCCACCCCCCACCCCCCAAGGGCCGGGGGGAAGGGTTGTTATTTAAATGTGTGCGAGGTGGCAAGGGGAATGAAAAAAGGGGCCAGACTTTATGAATTATGAACAGTGAATAATGAATTTTGTCTGTTTTAAATGTATAGGGATACATGGGGATGTAAAAAGGTTATGAATATTGAAATGGTGGACATTTTAAGTAAAATCCCTTTTTAACAATTTTTCCAACATGCCCATAGTGGGAAATAAAAAAAATCTAAAAGGAAACCCAATCAAAAACTTTAATTATTTCAAAGAAAAAAATTTCCCAGAAAACTAAAAAACCCAACGGGCCAAAAAATTTTTGAAAAAATGTTAAATTTCCCAGCAACTGAAAAATGTCAAAAACACTTTTTAAAAGAAATAAAAACATCAAAATCCATAAAACTAGGCCTTTTGGTCAGGGTAATGGGGTTTTCAAAGTTTTGGTTTATCATACAGAAACAAACCTATTCCCCTACATATACCCGGCCAAGACAGCATAAAAACTCTCTACCACAATCTTACGTTATTATTTAATTTAAAAATTAAAATTTCCCAATTTCTAAAATAAACCTTCCACTTTTTTTGGAACCTCCATGGTGTAGCATTAGCAACTGCTGACCTGAAAACATTCAAAACACCGGGGGCCCCCCTTAGGGTTAAAACCTAAATTACGGAGGCAACCCCCCCAATTTTTAACTCCCCAAAGCTGTGAGTCAAAAAATTTTACAAAAGGGCTTAGGCTAGGGTATATAAACATATATATACATATAAATAGATATAGAATTTTTTTTTTTTCATACAAATTCGTCATCCCCCCCTTTAGCGTTAAAACAGGACTGAGCCTTCAAGGGAAAATCCCACTTGGGCCCCCTTTCCCTGTTCCTTTTTTTTGGAAAAATTAAAAAAAACAAGAGGGGAGGTTTCCCCACCCCCTGCTCCCACCCCCCTTTTAGTCCCCCCCTTTTCAAACGAAAAGCCAAGGGAATTGTGGGGGGTATTCTTTATCCACTATTCTTTTTTCCCCCTTGCGCAAACCTCGCAAACGCGGGAAAACAGCGACAAAAAAATTTTTTTTTTTTTTTTTTTTTTAATTTTTTGTCGCTGTCTCCCCCTTTTGCGAGGTACCCAAAGGGAAACAAACAAAAGAAAGGGCCCCCAACCCCCCCCAAAAACATGAAATACTTATTACATACCCCCCAAAACACGCAACTAAAAAACCAACACAGTTTTCCCTTTTGGTTTACCCCAGACGCCACATGCCTTGATTCAACCACTGACAGCACGCCAACCCCGAAATACCAACCAACCCCCAATTTCACTTTTATTCCTTGCCCTCCTTTAAACCCCTCCTGCATTTCAGGCCCCAAACACACAAAATTTTTTTCCCCTCCATCTTTCCACCCCAATTTGGCCCCCTCTTCTCCGGGCCCCCCTTTCCACCCCCGAAAACCAAATATCCTTTTGGGCAACTTTCCCCCCACTCATCCTCCCCATTGCCCAAACCACTTCAAAACACCCTTTTCGGGCTCCTAAACCCACGCTCTTTTATTTCCACACATCCTTTACCCTTTCTTTTCTCACTCGATCAAACCACCTCACACCACAAAATTGTCCCAAACAATCATTTCCCGCACATCCATCCTCCTTTCCCCAAACCCCCCATTTGCCCACGCCCCGCAACCATACAACATTGTTGGAACCACAAATTCCCTTTAAAAAATACCCAAATTTTTTCTTTCCGAGAAAAAATGTTCTCGGGCTTCCCACTTTTTTCAAACCCCCCAAATTTTCCCCCCCCCCCTCCCCCACCCTATGATCCCCTTTCCCCTTTCCCTGGTTTTTCCCTCCGCTGGGCCCAAACCACTCACAGATATCTAAAACACTTTACTTCCTTTCCCGTTTTTCTCCATTCAAAAAACCCCCTCCCAATTGACTTTTAACCCTCCCAAAAATAAGTACCAAAAAACCTTGCTCTTTTTTCACATTTTTCTCTTTAAATTTCTTCTTCCAAAACACTTACCCAAACCATTTACCAGAACGCATTTCCCCAAGAATCCCCCCACCAGCGCTGTACATCACGAAAAACAACTACTCACTTCCCCAACTCTCTCCAAAACCCCAACAGACTTCAAAACTTGCCCCCCTTTCCAAAACCCCTTGCATTTACCTCCCTAACAACCCCATCCCAAAAAAAAATTAAACCCAAACCCTTTTAGACATCACACACCCCCCGCCCAAACCTACATTCACTGAGAACCAAACACTTTCCTTCTTTCCCACACAAAACATGCCTACATCCCCCCGATAAAAACTTTTCACTGCTTTTAAAAAACTTGCCTCCCACACCATATATTTTTAATACCTTCCACAGAGCATCTCCCATCAACTCCCACATTTTGCCTTTCCCCCAGAAACCATAAATTTCAAAATTTCAAATTCATTTTCTTTTCAAGTATTTCTCAATAAAATTTTTCAAAAAAACACCCGACCCACATCCCCCTACCATTCTGAAAACCCCACTGCTCTTTCCCCCCTCTTTATGGGTCCCTAAAATGCCTTTACCCCCCTCAATCAATACCCCCCCATATAAATTTAACCCCGGGAAAACTCAACAAAATTTAAAAACCCCTGAAATTGAGCACTCACTCTATCCCCTTTGGGCCCTTTTTACAAATGGCACTATGGGACCTTCCGCCAATTTCCCCGGGACCTCACCAAGATCATACTCATTTAAAAAACCCTTTCCAACCATTTAACAATACAAAACCACCCCCCTTTTTTAAAAAAATTCCCCCCTGCAATCCACCAAACCCGCTCCCTTGCTTTCTTTTTCCCTTTCCCCAAAAACTTTTACACCTCTTTTCTGTTTACCAAAACAAAAACCCCAACCCCTCACTTTGCAACACCACCTGACCAAAACACCCCAAATCCCAAAATCTATCACAAACACATTTAACAAACCTTTAAAATACCACTCCAAACCCCCTTCTCACAACACCACTACTTGTTAAACCCCCTCCCCCCATTTCGCCCTTTACTGAAGACCCATTTGCCTCCCCTTTTCTTAAAGCATATTTTATATTTATTTTAAAAACCAAATTTTACTTTGGCGCGTCTCCCGCGTTTTCGAGGTAGCGCAAAGGGAAAAAACGAAAAAAAATTTCCCAACCCCCCCCATACACAGTATATCCCTACTCCACACCCCGCAAATATACAACCTTTTATATATATAATAAGGTTTTAAAATATAAAAGGTAAAATATAAATATATTATAAACCCCCGGGGATAGGGGGGAAAGAAACTTCCCACGTATTCCCCCGCAGTCTAGAAGGGGGGATAAAAAGGGGGGAGCGGGGGCCCCGGAAATCTCCCCTCTCGTTTTTTTTTTTTTAAATTTTTCCCAAAAAAAGGGAAAAAAGAAGAGGGCCAGGGGAGGATATTCCCTTTAAAGGCCCCTCCTCTGTTTTTTAACCTACCCCGCTAAACGCGGGGAAAAGGCAATATTTTGAAAAAAAAAATATATAAATATATATAAAAAAAATAATATATATATATAAATATTTTTTTTTTAAAATTTAAATTTGGGCCCCTGTCCTCCCCCGTTTGCGAGGTAGCGCAAGGAAACAAACGAAAGAAAATTTGGGCCCCAAACCCCCCCTACACATGAAAAACATAAAGTCCCCCCACGCAAAATACATACCTACACAGCTTTCCATTTTTTTACCCCCGCCTTTACATGCCTTTTCTTTAATCCACTGACGCACGTCAACCCCATATCCACATTTTCTCCAATTTTACTCTAATTTCCCTTCCCCCCTTTCACCCCCTCATTTTCAGGCCCCGATCACACAAAATCTTTTTTTACTCCATCCCAACCCCCAATTTTTGGGCTCCCTCTTCCCCCTTGTTTTCCCCCCACCTCCGACACTATATCCTCTTGGTTTAATCTTTTCCCCCTCATCCCCCCTCCAAGTGCCCAAACCACTTCCAAAAACACCCTCTTCTGTTTTTCCCCAACCACGCTCTTTTAAATTTTCCCCACAAACTCTCTTACCCTTACTTACTCCCCTCGATCAAAACCCCCCCACACCACCAAAAATGTCCCCCAACATCTCATTTCCAAAACATCCATCCTCCTGCGCACAACCTATCCATAGCCCACCGGGCCCCGGGAAACCCTAAACATTTTTTGGGAAACCCCTATTTCCCTTTAAAAATACCCATTTTTGGGTTTCCCAATAAAAGTTTTCACTTCCCACATTCTTCAAGGGCCCCCCGGAAAAATTTGCCCCCCTCCCCCACCCCATGTCCCCCCCCCCCCCCCCCCCCCCCCCCCCCCCCCCCCCCCCCCCCCCCCCTTCCGCTTCCATGGTTCCAATCCGCTGCCAGATCCACTCCAGATATGAAATTAGGTACCATGTGTATTATATGTATATGTCTCTGTGTGTATACAATATGTTATACATTGAGATGTATAGGTATGTTATATGCATGTGTGGACACTGTTATGTATATATTTGTGTAGTGGGGGTTGGGCCATTCTTTTGTCTGTTTCCTTGCGCTACCTCGCGAATGCGGGAGACAGCGACAAAGCAAAATAAGAAAAAAATACAATTTTTCAATTCCTCTTTTTTCATCTAAAACCTTATAAATAATTACCCTTCATAAAATCTCACAATGCTAAAGTGAATAACTTACCTTAAGTACATGGTCTCATAAATTTGCTATTGCATGTTGGACATTCATAAAACCTCTTGTTATCACTGGCCCAGCTCTGTATTCCTAATTCATATCCTCCTTGTGTCTGAGAAGTGTGGGAAACATTTAGCTTGCTTTTTTACATTTCCATACTGTATATAGATTGATTTGGACATGTTCCTTACTGGTTTCATTTTTGGCCTATTGGTACTGATGATGTCTTTGGTATATTTAGTTGGCCTTCTGTATGATCACCTTGAGATGCTACCTGATCCTGAGTTTATCAGAATCCTCTTGACTAATGGGAATCTGGCCTGTTTGGTTGGTCCACATTTGAATAACAATGTGGTTCTTATTTCTACAAGTTACAACCTGTGGCTGGGCTACCACTAACTGGGTGCCACCACTTGAATCAGGAAGTGTCTGATTGGCTCTACTGACAGGGAGTCCTGATTAGTTTGTTAACATGATTTTGGCTGGAGTGTTTGCTGAAGAATACTGTCAGCATGCCAGAGATATTATTAACGTTGTTTCGCGAATGTTCATTTTGGAGGTGATATAAGGGTTGATGAATACCCTGGACTAGGATTGGTTTGTTGATTGTGCTTGTGGTAACAATTTGTTGTTCAGCACTATGGGTATTATTTTGGAGAGTGTGAAAAGTCTCATTGCGAAGTTTCGAAGCAGCATTTCCCCTTCTGGTTTGCCTCCAGTGTACTGTCATCTGTCATATCAGACCCATGTCATCTTCTCCTTTGTGACAGGTGGTACTGAATATTATGTACTCTGTCCTAGTCAATGTGATTTTGACTTACTGACTATCTTCCAGATCTTATTCCTTGCCCAATAACAAGGTCATCTGCACCAGGATCTCGTTGGGTAATCTTTGTTAATAATGTATCCCCAATGTTGCTGTATCTGTGTTCTTCCATCATAACGGCCTGCTTCATCCATCATTACTTTGGGAAAGATCCATACATTTACCTGTGTGTGAAATCTTCCATTTCTACAGATGAACCTTTCATAACTACTTGTGAACTCTCCATTATACCATCAGAGAACTCCATCAAAACAGTCTTGTAGGGTCCCTCCATAATAATTTGGGAATTCATCCTCCATAACCTCCTTTGGAGACTGTCATAACTACTTGGCTGTCCAGACATGGACTGTGATTCTTATGGGTTCACTAACACTAACAAGTCATGTCTCCCGACTCAATTGATGAGGCACCATCAACCTGCAATAAGTTGCTTTATGGATGAATGAGGAAATGAAACTGCATAAATACATCTATCATCCTTGACTCTTAGGCAAAACACTCACTTGTCTTCACTACTACAGCAAACTCAATGCTAGTTCTCTCGATATGAAATGTCTGGTTAAATATATGAACCACTTTTAATAAAAGAATCAGAAATTTTCATTTTTAAGGCATCTGTATGAATAACTGTGGCTTTAGTAAAAGCTTGAAATTTAAAATGTCTTTTTATAAAACTTGGGGTATTTTGAAATACAAGGGATCATTCTGCTCGTCTTTCAACATAATCTAAAAGGGCACCCTGCCTGAATAACTGATATATTGTTTTCACTAATTATATTATTCCTTTACATGGATAACTACACAAACAACAAAGCTGTCTCAATGGGTATCAGAAATTGAACCGATATCAAAAATCATTGATGCTGTTTTCCTGTGTGTGCATGCATTAGTATTGAATATCCTGCGATTGCATTTGTACTGTCCTAGAGTGTAACCATTATATCAAATCGTGTACTAAAAATCAAATTGTCAGATTAATCTATATGTATGATATGCATCCATCAGGAATAAGTTACTTCACTATATCTGATTTCTGGTTCCTTGTCCACACACTCGAAGACAATTGGTTCTGTTTTGCCTGTAAGGTAGTTATTCATCAAGGAAAGCATTAGCTCTGTCTTCATCAATTACTCATCTTAATTGCTAGTAAAAGTCTTCTTTAGTACCTCGTTAATGTAAGTCAGATGAACCTTGGTTTCATAGAGACAATCAAAAATTTCAAAACCCGATATAGTCCACTGAATAAAATGACACATATGCACAATTTTGTACGTTGTATAGGTATGGCTAAATGACATTATATAAAAATTTATTCACTGGATAAAAGTTATACAAGTTTTAATCTATCATCCACAATAGTTTGTTACTACTTTACAATTTCATTCTGAGGCGCCTAATTAGTAAAAATGTCGTTGTAAATCTTACTCTTTTATCATGGGAACATATGTTAACATCTGAATACAACCACAGGCTATCTGTAGCTTCCTACTTTGTTCGTAGAACAGGGAACAAATATTTAATAAGTCAACTTTAAATTCTGTATTACATGTTGAACCATAACATGATGGGGATTAGGGTTAAGGCCCCAGCTCTTGCAAAAAATCAGTACCCTAAAAGGTTATTTATTATTATATTTATTATACTTTGACGCTGTCTCCCGCGTTTGCGATGGGTAGCGCAGGGAAACAGACGAAAGAAATGGCCCAACCCCCCCATACACATGTATATACATACGGTCCACACACGCAAATTGCATACCTTCACAGCTTTCCATGGTTTTACCCAGACGCTGCACATGCCCTGATTCAATCCAACATTGTTGGAACCACTATTCCTTCAAACATACTATTTGTGTTCCGAGATAATGTTCGCGAAGTCCACACATTCTTCAAGGCACCCAGAATTGTCGCCACCTCCCCTCCCTTGAGCCACTTCCGCTTCCATGGTTCCATCCGCTTGCCAGTTCCACTCCCAGATAGCTAAAACACTTCACTTCCTCAGGTTTTTCTCCATTCAACTCACCTCCCATTTGACTTTGACCCTCAACCCTACTTGTTACCTTTTACCTTGCTCTTATTCACTTTACTCTTAACTTTCTTCTCTCCACTCACTTTACCAACTCAAGTTCACAGTTTGGGGCAGTTTCTCACATGAGTCGCCACCAGCGCGTATCATCAGCGAACAACAAAACTGACTCACTTCCCCAAAGCTCTCCCATCCCCTACAGATTCTACTTGCCCCTCTTTCCAAAACTCTTGCATTTACCTCCTAACAACCCCATCCATAAACAAGTTATAACAACCATGGAGACATCACACGCCCTGCCAGCAAACCTACATTCACTGAGAACCAATCACATTTTTCCATCTATTCCTACACGCACACATCCTTTACATCCCTCGATCAAAAACTTTCAACTGCTTTCTAACAACTTGCCTCCCACACCATATATTCTTAATACCTTCACTGAGCATCTCTATCAACTCTATCATATGCCTTCTCCAGATCCATAAACTGCTACATACAAATCCATTTGCTTTTCTAAGTATTTCTCACATACATTCTTCCAAAGCAAACACCTGATCCACCCATCCTCTAACCACTTTCTGAACCACACTGCTCTTCCCCAATCTGATCTCTCTACATGCCTCACCCCTCAATCAATAACCCTCCATATAATTTACCAGGAAAACTCATCAAACCATTTATACCTCTGTTAATTTTGAGCACTCACTTCTTATCCCTTTGCCTTGTACAAGGCACTATGCAAACGCATCTCCGCCAATCCTCAGGCACCTCACCATGAGACCTACAAAATTAACTAACATTACAACCATCAACAATACAGTCACACCCTTTTTTAATAATTCCACTGCAATACCAAACCAAACCTGCTGCTTGCGGCTTCAACTTCCGCAAAGCTTTCACCTACCGCTCTCTGTTTACCAAATCATTTTCCCTACCCTCCTCACTTTGCACACCACCTCACAAAACACCCTAATATCTGCCACACAATCATCAAACACCTTCAAACAAAACATCAAAATACTCCACATCCCATCTCCTTCTCACAATCAACCACTACTTGTTTATCAACCTCCCCATTTGTGCCTATCCCTGGGGATAGGGGAGAAAGAATAATTCCCACAGTATTCCCTGGCGTGTCGTAGAAGGCGACTAAAAGGGAAGGGACGGGGGGCTGGAAATCCTCCCCTATCATTTTTTCTAATATTAATTTTCCAAAAGAAGAAACAGAGAAGGGGCCGGTGAGGGTATTCCCATCAAAGGCCCAGTCCTCTGTTCTTAACGCTACCTCGCTATCGCGGGAAATGCGAATAGTATGAAAAAAAAAAAAAATATATATATATATATGCCGGCCATCAGCAGGTTGGGATGGTATTGCAGTGGAATTTATTAAAAAGGTGGTGACTGTTAATTACTGACTGGTTTGGAAAGATATTTTAATGTATTACGACTCAAGGTGAGGCCGCCTGAGGATGGCGGAAATGCGTGCTAGTGCCATTGTACAAAGGCAAAGGGATAAGAGTGAGTGCTCAAATTACAGATTATAATTTGTTGAGTATTCCTGTAAATTATATGGGAGGGTATGATTGAGAGGCGTGAAGGCATGTACAAGCATCAGATTGGGGAAGAGCAGTGGGTTTTCAAGAAGTGGTAGAGGATGTGTGGATCAGGAAGTGTTTTGCTTTGAAGAAGTATGTGAGAAATACTTTAGAAAAGCCCATGGATTTGTATGTAGCATTTATTAGATCTGAGAAGGCATATGATAGAGTTTGAAGAGATCTCTGTGGAAGGTATTAAGAATATGTGGTGTTGGGAGGCAAGTTATTAGAAAGCAGTGAAAAGTTTTTTAATCGAGGACGTAAGCATGTGTCCTGTAGGAAGAGAGAAAAGTGATTGGTTCCAGTGAATGAGGTTTGCGCAGGGGTGTGTTGATGTCTCACATGGTTGCTTAGATTTGTTTTATGGATAGGGGTTGTATAGGAGGTGAATGCAAGAGTTTAGGATAGTGGGGCAAGTATGCAGTCTGTTGGGGATGAGAGAGCTTGGGAAGTGAGTCAGTTGTTGTTCGCTGATGATACAGCGCTGGTGGCTGATTCGTTTGAGAAACTGCAGAAGCTGGTGACTGAGTTTGGTAAAGTGTGTGAAAGAAGAAAGCAGAGAGTAAATGTGAATAAGAGCAAGGTTATTAGGTACAGTATGGTTGAGGGACAGGTAAACTGGAAGGTAAATTTGAATGGAGAAAAACTGGAGGAAGTGAGATGTTTTAGATATCTGGGAGTGGATTTGGCAGCGGAAGGAACCATGGAAGTGGAAGTGAATCATAGGGAGGGGGAGGGGGCGAAAGGTCTGGGAGCATTGAAGAATGTGTGGAAGTGGAGAACATTATCTCGCAAAGGAAAAATGGGTATGTTTGAAGGAATAGCGGTTCCAACAATGTTATATGGTTTTGAGGCGTGGGCTATAGATAGAGTTGTGCGGAGGAGGGTGGATGTGCTGGAAATGAGATGTTTGAGGACAATATGTACTGTGAGGTGGTTTGATAGAGTAAGTAATAATAGGGTAAGAGAGATGTGTGGTAATAAAAAGAGTGTGGTTGAGAGAGCAGAAGAGGGTGTTTTAAAATGGTTTGGTCACATGGAGAGAATGAGTGAGGAAAGATTGACCAAGAGGATATATGTGTCAGAAGTGGAGGGAACGAGGAGAAGTGGGAGACCAAATTGGAGGTGGAAAGATGGAGTGAAAAAGATTTTGAGTGATCGGGATCTGAACATGCAGGAGGGTGGAAGGCGTGCAAGGAATAGAGTGAATTGGAACTATGTGGTATACCGGGGTCGATGTGCTGTCAATGGATTGAACCAGGGCATGTGAAGCGTCTGAGGTAAACCATGGAAAGTTGTGTGGGGCCTGGATGTGGAAAGGGAGTTGTGGTTTCGATGCACTGTACATGACAGCTAGAGACTGAGTGTGAATGAATGTGGCCTTTGTTGTCTTTTCCTAGCGCTACCTCGTGCACATGCGGGGGGAGGGGGTTGTTATTTCATGTGTGGCGAGGTGGCAATGGGAATGAATAAGGGCAGACAGTATGAATTATGAACATGTGTATATATGTATATGTCTGTGTGTATGTATATGTATACGTTGAGATGTATAGGTATGAATATTTGCATGTGTGGACATGTATGTATATACATTTTACAATGTTGCTTACATGTCATAGTAGGAAGTAAACAAAATCTACAAGGAAACACAATCAGTAAACATTAATTACTCAAAGAATAAATTTCCCAGCAACTAAAGATGTCAACAGGCACATTTTTGCAAAAATGTTAAATTTCCCAGCAACTGAAGATGTCAACATGCACATTTTTAAAGAAATATTAACATCAAAATCATCATATACTTAGGCTGCTATGGTCAGGTAGATGAGGTTTTCAAAGTGTTGGTTTATCATTCAGTATCTAACTATTCCCCTACATATACCCAGGCCAAGACAGCATACAACTCTCTACCACTATCATTACGTTATTATTGTAACTTACAATTACATTTCCCTAGTCTATATCACTTCCACTTTTATGGAACCTCCATGGTGTAGCAGTTAGCACTGCTGACCATGAAACATTCATAGGCAGCCTGGGGTTGACCCCATACTGGTTTAAAACCTGATTACAGGAGGCAACCCGCCTATTCTTACTACCCATGCTGTGTTAGTCAATAAATTACGTAACTGGCTTAGGCTAGGGTATATAACATATATATACATATATATAGATATAGATATTTTTTTTCATACTATTCGTCATCTCCCGCATTAGCGTTAAGAACGAGGACTGAGCCTTCAAGGGAAATCCTCACTTGGCCCCCTTCCCTGTTCCTTCTTTTGGAAAATTAAAAAACAAGAGGGGAGGATTTCCAGCCCCCTGCTCCCTCCCCTTTTAGTCGCCTTCTACGACACGCAAGGAATGTGTGGGAGGTATTCATTATCCACTATTCGTCTGTTTCCTTGCGCTATCTCGCAAACGCGGGAGACAGCGACAAAAAAATACATATTTTTTTTATTTTTTTTTTATTTTTATACTTTGTCGCTGTCTCCCGCGTTTGCGAGGTAGCGCAAGGAAACAGATGAAAGAAATGGCCCAACCCCCCCATATACATGTATACACATACGTCCACACATGCAACTATACATACCTACACAGCTTTCCATGGTTTACCCCAGACGCTTCACATGCCTTGATTCAATCCACTGACAGCACGTCAACCCCGGTATACCACATCGCTCCAATTCACTCTATTCCTTGCCCTCCTTTCACCCTCCTGCATGTTCAGGCCCCGATCACACAAAATCTTTTTCACTCCATCTTTCCACCTCCAATTTGGTCTCCCTCTTCTCCTGGCTCCCTCCACCTCCGACACATATATCCTCT
This sequence comes from Panulirus ornatus, assembly GCF_036320965.1. Taxonomy (NCBI): domain Eukaryota; kingdom Metazoa; phylum Arthropoda; class Malacostraca; order Decapoda; family Palinuridae; genus Panulirus; species Panulirus ornatus. The sequence goes on along the minus strand of NC_092225.1, from coordinate 82,560,469 downwards.
TGGTCAATCTTTCCTCACTCATCCTCTCCATGTGCCCAAACCACTTCAAAACACCCTCTTCTGCTCTCTCAACCACGCTCTTTTTATTTCCACACATCTCTCTTACCCTTACGTTACTCACTCGATCAAACCACCTCACACCACACATTGTCCTCAAACATCTCATTTCCAGCACATCCATCCTCCTGCGCACAACTCTATCCATAGCCCACGCCTCGCAACCATACAACATTGTTGGAACCACTATTCCTTCAAACATACCCATTTTTGCTTTCCGAGATAATGTTCTCGACTTCCACACATTCTTCAAGGCCCCCAGAATTTTCGCCCCCTCCCCCACCCTATGATCCACTTCCGCTTCCATGGTTCCATCCGCTGCCAGATCCACTCACAGATATCTAAAACACTTCACTTCCTCCAGTTTTTCTCCATTCAAACTCACCTCCCAATTGACTTGACCCTCAACCCTACTGTACCTAATAACCTTGCTCTTATTCACATTTACTCTTAACTTTCTTCTTCCACACACTTTACCAATCTCAGTCACCAGCTTCTGCAGTTTCTCACATGAATCAGCCACCAGCGCTGTATCATCAGCGAACAACAACTGACTCACTTCCCAAGCTCTCTCATCCCCAACAGACTTCATACTTGCCCCTCTTTCCAAAACTCTTGCATTCACCTCCCTAACAACCCCATCCATAAACAAATTAAACAACCATGGAGACATCACACACCCCTGCCGCAAACCTACATTCACTGAGAACCAATCACTTTCCTCTCTTCCTACACGTACACATGCCTTACATCCTCGATAAAAACTTTTCACTGCTTCTAACAACTTGCCTCCCACACCATATATTCTTAATACCTTCCACAGAGCATCTCTATCAACTCTATCATATGCCTTCTCCAGATCCATAAATGCTACATACAAATTCATTTGCTTTTCTAAGTATTTCTCACATACATTCTTCAAAGCAAACACCTGATCCACACATCCTCTACCACTTCTGAAACCACACTGCTCTTCCCCAATCTGATGCTCTCTACATGCCTTCACCCTCTCAATCAATACCCTCCCATATAATTTACCAGGAATACTCAACAAACTTATACCCCTGTAAGTTGAGCACTCACTCTTATCCCCTTTGCCTTTGTACAATGGCACTATGCACGCATTCCGCCAATCCTCAGGCACCTCACCATGAGTCATACATACATTAAATAACCTTACCAACCAGTCAACAATACAGCCACCCCCTTTTTTAATAAATTCCACTGCAATACCATCCAAACCTGCTGCCTTGCTTGCTTTCATCTTCCGCAAAGCTTTTACTACCTCTTCTCTGTTTACCAAATCATTTTCCCTAACCCTCTCACTTTGCACACCACCTCGACCAAAACACCCTATATCTGCCACTCTATCATCAAACACATTCAACAAACCTTCAAAATACTCACTCCATCTCCTTCTCACATCACCACTACTTGTTATCACCTCCCCATTTGCGCCCTTCACTGAAGATCCCATTTGCTCCCTTGTCTTATGCATATATATATATTATTTATAATTCTATTATACTTTGTCGCTGTCTCCCGCGTTTGCGAGGTAGCGCAAGGAAACAGACGAAAGAAATGGCCCAACCCCCCCCATACACATGTATATACATACGTCCACACACGCAAATATACATACCTATATATATATATATATATATATATATATATATATATCCCTGGGGATAGGGGAGAAAGAATACTTCCCACGTATTCCCTGCATGTCGTAGAAGGCGACTAAAAGGGGAGGGAGCGGGGGCCTGGAAATCCTCCCCTCTCGTTTTTTTTTTAATTTTCCAAAAGAAGGAACAGAGAAGAGGGCCAGGTGAGGATATTCCCTCAAAGGCCCAGTCCTCTGTTCTTAACGCTACCTCGCTGTCGCGGGAAATGGCGAATAGTATGAAAAAAAAAAATATATATATATTATATATTTTTTTTTTATTATACTTTGTCGCTGTCTCCCGCGTTTGCGAGGTAGCGCAAGGAAACAGACGAAAGAAATGGCCCAACCCCCCATACACATGTATATACATACGTCCACACACGCAAATATACATACCTACACAGCTTTCCATGGTTTACCCCAGACGCTTCACATGCCTTGCTTCAATCCACTGACAGCACGTCAACCCCGGTATACCACATTGCTCCAATTCACTCTATTCCTTGCCCTCCTTTCACCCTCCTGCATGTTCAGGCCCCGATCACACAAAATCTTTTTCACTCCATCTTTCCACCTCCAATTTGGTCTCCCTCTTCTCCTTGTTCCCTCCACCTCCGACACATATATCCTCTTGGTCAATCTTTCCTCACTCATCCTCTCCATGTGCCCAAACCACTTCAAAACACCCTCTTCTGTTCTCTCAACCACGCTCTTTTTATTTCCACACATCTCTCTTACCCTTACGTTACTCACTCGATCAAACCACCTCACACCACACATTGTCCTCAAACATCTCATTTCCAGCACATCCATCCTCCTGCGCACAACTCTATCCATAGCCCACGCCTCGCAACCATACAACATTGTTGGAACCACTATTCCTTCAAACATACCCATTTTTGCTTTCCGAGATAATGTTCTCGACTTCCACACATTCTTCAAGGCCCCCAGGATTTTCGCCCCCTCCCCCACCCTATGATCCACTTCCGCTTCCATGGTTCCATCCGCTGCCAGATCCACTCCCAGATATCTAAAACACTTCACTTCCTCCAGTTTTTCTCCATTCAAACTCACCTCCCAATTGACTTGACCCTCAACCCTACTGTACCTAATAATCTTGCTCTTATTCACATTTACTCTTAACTTTCTTCTTCCACACACTTTTCCAAACTCAGTCACCAGCTTCTGCAGTTTCTCACATGAATCAGCCACCAGCGCTGTATCATCAGCGAACAACAACTGACTCACTTCCCAAGCTCTCTCATCCCCAACAGACTTCATACTTGCCCCTCTTTCCAAAACTCTTGCATTTACCTCCCTAACAACCCCATCCATAAACAAGTTAAACAACCATGGAGACATCACACGCCCCTGCCGCAAACCTACATTCACTGAGAACCAATCACTTTCCTCTCTTCCTACACGCACACATGCCTTACATCCTCGATAAAAACTTTTCACTGCTTCTAACAACTTGCCTCCCACACCATATATTCTTAATACCTTCCACAGAGCATCTCTATCAACTCTATCATATGCCTTCTCCAGATCCATAAATGCTACATACAAATCCATTTGCTTTTCTAAGTATTTCTCACATACATTCTTCAAAGCAAACACCTGATCCACACATCCTCTACCACTTCTGAAACCACACTGCTCTTCCCCAATCTGATGCTCTCTACATGCCTCACCCTCTCAATCAATACCCTCCCATATAATTTACCAGGAATACTCAACAAACTTATACCTCTGTAATTTGAGCACTCACTCTTATCCCCTTTGCCTTTGTACAATGGCACTATGCACGCATTCCGCCAATCCTCAGGCACCTCACCATGAGTCATACATACATTAAATAACCTTACCAACCAGTCAACAATACAGTCACACCCTTTTTTAATAAATTCCACTGCAATACCATCCAAACCTGCTGCCTTGCCGGCTTTCATCTTCCGCAAAGCTTTCACTACCTCTTCTCTGTTTACCAAATCATTTTCCCTAACCCTCTCACTTTGCACACCACCTCGACCAAAACACCCTATATCTGCCACTCTATCATCAAACACATTCAACAAACCTTCAAAATACTCACTCCATCTCCTTCTCACATCACCACTACTTGTTATCACCTCCCCATTTGTGCCTATCCCTGGGGATAGGGGAGAAAGAATACTTCCCACGTATTCCCTGCGTGTCGTAGAAGGCGACTAAAAGGGAAGGGAGCGGGGGGCTGGAAATCCTCCCCTCTCATTTTTTTATTTTAATTTTCCAAAAGAAGAAACAGAGAAGGGGGCCGGTGAGGGTATTCCCTCAAAGGCCCAGTCCTCTGTTCTTAACGCTACCTCGCTATCGCGGGAAATGGCGAATAGTATGAAAAAAAAAAAAAATATATATATATATATGCCGGCAAGTCAGCAGGTTTGGATGGTATTGCAGTGGAATTTATTAAAAAAGGGGGTGACTGTATTACTGACTGGTTGGTAAGGTTATTTAATGTATGTACGACTCATGGTGAGGCGCCTGAGGATTGGCGGAATGCGTGCATAGTGCCATTGTACAAAGGCAAAGGGGATAAGAGTGAGTGCTCAAATTACAGAGGTATAAGTTTGTTGAGTATTCCTGGTAAATTATATGGGAGGGTATTGATTGAGAGGGTGAAGGCATGTACAGAGCATCAGATTGGGGAAGAGCAGTGTGGTTTCAAAAGTGGTAGAGGATGTGTGGATCAGGTGTTTGCTTTGAAGAATGTATGTGAGAAATACTTAGAAAAGCAAATGGATTTGTATGTAGCATTTATAGATCTGGAGAAGGCATATGATAGAGTTGATAGAGATGCTCTGTGGAAGGTATTAAGAATATATGGTGTGGGAGGCAAGTTATTAGAAGCAGTGAAAAGTTTTAATCGAGGATGTAAGGCATGTGTACGTGTAGGAAGAGAGGAAAGTGATTGGTTCTCAGTGAATGTAGGTTTGCGGCAGGGGTGTGTGATGTCTCCATGGTTGTTTAATTTGTTTATGGATGGGGTTGTTAGGGAGGTGAATGCAAGAGTTTTGGAAAGAGGGGCAAGTATGAAGTCTGAGGGGATGAGAGAGCTTGGGAAGTGAGTCAGTTGTTGTTTGCTGATGATACAGCGCTGGTGGCTGATTCATGTGAGAAACTGCAGAAGCTGGTGACTGAGTTTGGTAAAGTGTGTGAAAGAAGAAAGGTAAGAGTAAATGTGAATAAGAGCAAGGTAATTAGGTACAGTAGGGTTGAGGGTCAAGTCAATTGGGAGGTAAGTTTGAATGGAGAAAAACTGGAGGAAGTAAAGTGTTTTAGATATCTGGGAGTGGATCTGGCAGCGGATGGAACCATGGAAGCGGAAGTGGATCATAGGGTGGGGGAGGGGGCGAAAATCCTGGGAGCCTTGAAGAATGTGTGGAAGTCAAGAACATTATCTCGGAAAGGAAAAATGGGTATGTTTGAAGGAATAGTGGTTCCAACAATGTTGTATGGTTGCGAGGCGTGGGCTATGGATAGAGTTGTGCGCAGGAGGATGGATGTGCTGGAAATGAGATGTTTGAGGACAATGTGTGGTGTGAGGTGGTTTGATCGAGTAAGTAACGTAAGGGTAAGAGAGATGTGTGGAAATAATAAGAGCGTGGTTGAGAGAGCAGAAGAGGGTGTTTTGAAATGGTTTGGGCACATGGAGAGAATGAGTGAGGAAAGATTGACCAAGAGGATATATATGTTGGAGGTGGAGGGAACGAGGAGAAGTGGGAGACCAAATTGGAGATGGAAAGATGGAGTGAAAAAGATTTTGTGTGATCGGGGCCTGAACATGCAGGAGGGTGAAAGGAGGGCAAGGAATAGAGTGAATTGGATCGATGTGGTATACCGGGGTTGACGTGCTGTCATTGGATTGAATCAGGGCATGTGAAGCGTCTGGAGTAAACCATGGAAAGCTGTGTAGGTATGTATATTTGCGTGTGTGGACGTATGTATATACATGTGTAATACATGTGTATGGGAGTGGGTTGGGCCATTTCTTTCGTCTGTTTCCTTGCGCTACCTCGCAAACGCGGGAGACATATATATATATATATATATATATATATATATATATATATATATATATATATATATATTTATTTTGCTTTGTCACTGTCTCCCGCGTTTACGAGGTAGCGCAAGGAAACAGACGAAAGAAATGGCCCAACCCACCCCCACACGCATGTATTACACATGTATATACATACACGTCCACACATGCAAATATACATACCTATACATCTCAATGTACATACATATATACACACAGACACATACATATATACACATGTACATAATTCATACTGTCTGCCTTTATTAATTGCCATCGCCAACTCGCCACACATGGAATAACATCCCCCTCCCCCCTCATGTGTGTGAGGTAGCGCTAGGAAAAGACAACAAAGGCCCCATTCGTTCACACTCAGTCTCTAGCTGTCATGTAATAATGCACCGAAACCACAGCTCCCTTTCCACATCCAGGCCCCACACAACTTTCCATGGTTTACCCCAGACGCTTCACATGCCCTGATTCAATCCATTGACAGCATGTCGACCCTGGTATACCACATTGATCCAATTCACTCTATTCCTTGCCCGCCTTTCACCCTCCTGCATGTTCAGGCCCCGATCACACAAAATCTTTTTCACTCCATCTTTCCACCTCCAATTTGGTCTCCCACTTCTCCTCGTTCCCTCCACCTCCGACACATATATCCTCTTGGTCAATCTTTCCTCACTCATTCTCTCCATGTGACCAAACCATCTCAAAACACCCTCTTCTGCTGTCTCAACCACACTCTTTTTTCTTATTTCCACAAATCTCTCTTACCCTTACATTACTTACTCGATCAAACCACCTCACACCACATATTGTCCTCAAACATCTCACTTCCAGCACATCCACCCTCCTGCACACAACTCTATCCATAGCCCACGCCTCACAACCATACAAAGTTACGTTGGAACCACTATTCCTTCAAACATACCCATTTTTGCTTTCCGATATAATGTTCTCGACTTCCACACATTCTTCAAGGCTCCCAGGATTTTCGCCCCTCCCCCACACTATGATTCACTTCCGTTCCATCCGCTGCCAGATCCACTCCCAGATATCTAAAACACTTCACTTCCTCCAGTTTTTCTCAATTCAAACTTACCTCCCAATTGACTTGACCCTCAACCCTTCTGTACCTAATAACCTTGCTCTTATTCACATTTACTCTTAACTTTCTTCTTTCACACACTTTACCAAACTCAGTCACCAGCTTCTGCAGTTTCTCACATGAATCAGCCACCAGCGCTGTATCATCAGCGAACAACAACTGACTCACTTTCCAAGATCTCTCATCCCCAACAGACTGCATACTTGTCCCTCTTTCCAAAACTCTTGCATTCACCTCCCTAACAACCCCATCTATAAACAAATTAAACAACCATGGAGACATCACACACCCCTGCCGCAAACCTACATTCACTGAGAACCAATCACTTTCCTCTCTACCTACACGTACACACACACACACACACACACACACACACACACACATATATATATATATATATATATATATATATATATATATATATATATATATATATATATATATATAATATATATATATATATATATATATATATATATATATATATATATATATATATATATATATATCATATTATTATCATTATTATACTTTGTCGCTGTCTGCTGTGTTAGCAAGGCAGCGCAAGGATACGGACGAAAGAATGGCCCAACCCAACCACATACACGTGTATACATACACGTCCACACATGCACAGATATATACCTATACATTTCACCGTATACATATATAGACATACACAAACATATACATATATACACATGTACATAATTCATACTTGCTGCCTTTATTCATTCCTGTCGCCACCCCGCCACATGAAATAACAACCACATCCCCCTGCACGCACTCGAGGTAGCGCTAGGAAAAGACAACAAAGGCCACATTCATTCTCACTCAGTCTCTAGCTGTCATGCACAATGCACCAAAACCATAGCTCCCTTTCCACATCCAGGCCCCACAAAACTTTCCATGGTTTACCCGAGACGCTTCATGTGCCCTGGTTCAATCCATTAACTGCACGTCGACCCAAGTATGACACATCGTTCCAATTCACTCTATTCCTTGTACGCCTTTCACCCTCCTGCATATTCATGACTCGATCGCTCAAAATCTTTTTCACTCCATCCTTCCACCTCCAATTTGGTTTCCCACTTCTCCTTATTCCCTCCATCTTTGATACATATATCCTCTTTGTCAATCTTTCCTCACTTATTCTCTCCATGTGACCAAACCATTTCAATACACCCTCTTCTGCTCTCTCAACCAAACTCTTTTTATTCCCACACATCTCTTTTACCCTTTCATTACTTACTCGGTCAAACCACCTCACACCACATATTGTCCTCAAACATCTCATTTCCAACACATCCGCCCTCCTCTGCACAACCCTTTCTATAGCCCATGCCTCGCAACCATATAACATTGTTGGAACCACTGTTCCTTCAAACATACCCATTTTTGCTTTCCAAGATAATGTTCTTGCCTTCTACACATTTTTCAATGCTCCCAGAATTTTCGCCCCCTACCCCACCCTGTGACTCATTTCTGCTTCCATGGTTCCATCTGCTGCTAAATCCACTCCCAGATATCTAAAACACTTCACTTCCTCCAGTTCTTCTCCAGTCAAACTTACTCCTCCTAATTGGCTTGTACCTCAACCCTACTGTACCTAATAACCTTGCTCTTATTCACATTTACTCGCAGCTTTCTTCTTTCACACACTTTACCAAACTCAGTCACCAGTTTCTGCAGTTTCTCACATGAATCAGCCATCAGCACTGTATCATCAGCAAACAACAACTGACTCACTTCCCAAGCTCTCTCATCTACAACAGACTACATACTTGCCTCACTCTCCAAAACTCTGGCATTTACCTCCCTAGCAACCCCAACCATAAACAAATTAAACAACCATGGAGACATCACACACCCCTGCCGCAAACCAACATTCACTGATAACCAATCACTCTCCTCTCTTCCTACTCATACACATGTCTTACATCTTCAATAAAAACTTTTCACTGCTTCTAGCAACTTGCCTCCTACACCATATACTCTCAATACCTTCCACACAGCATCTCTATCAACTCTATCATATGTCTTATCCAGATCCATAAATGAAGCGCTTCATTCAAATCCATCTGTTTTTCTAAGAATTTCTCACAAATTCTTCAAAGCAAACACCTGATCCACACATCCTCTACCACTTCTGAAACCACACCTACTCTTCCCTAGTCTGATGTTCTGTACATGCCTTCACCCTACCAATCAATACCCTCCCATATAATTTACCAGGAATACTCAACAAACTTATACCTCTGTAATCTGAGCACTCACCTTTATTCCTTTTGCCTTTGTACAATGGCACTATGCATGCATTCTCCCAATCCTCAGGCACTTCACCATGAGCCATACATACATTGAATATCCTCACCAACCAGTTAAGAACACAATCACCCCCTTTTTTAATAAATTCCACTGTAATACCATCCAAACCCGCCGCCTTGATGGCTTTCAGCTTCCGCAAAGCTTTCACTACCTCTTCTCTGTTTACCAAACCATTCTCCCTTACCCTCTCACTTCGCACACCACCTCGACCAAAACACACTATATCTGCCACTCTATCATCTAACACATTCAACAAACCTTGAAAATACTCACTCTTGTCTTACCCTCTTTATTTACCTCCTTCCAAAACATCTTTTTATTCTCCCTGAAATTTAATAATACTCTCTCACCCCGACTCTCATTTGCCCTCTTTTTCACCTCTTGCACCTTTCTCTTGGCCTCTTACCTCCTTCTTTTATATATCTCCCAGTCATTTGCACTATTTCCCTACAAAAATCGTCCAAATGCCTTTCTCTTCTCTTTCACTAATAATCTTACTTCTTCATCCCACCACTCACTACCCTTTCTAATCTGCCCATCTCCCACACTTCTCATGCCACAAGCATCTTTTGCGCAAGCCATCACTGCTTCCCTAAATACGTCCCATTCCATACCCATTCCCCTTACGTACTTTGCTCTCACCTTTTTCCATTCTGCACTCAGTCTCTCCTGGTACTTCTTCACACAAGTCTCCTTCCTAAGCTCACTTACTCTCACCACTCTTCTTTTCTGAAAACCTCTATACATCTTCACCTTCACCTCTACAAGATAATAACCAGACATCCCTCCAGTTGCACCCCTTTGCACATTAACATCCTACTTACATACGTATACTTATGTGTATCTCCATCTTTAAACCAGGTATTCCCAATCACCAGCCCTTTTTCAGCACAAAAATCTTCAAGCTCTTCACCATTTCCATTTACAACACTGATCACTACATGTACACCATTTATTCCCTCAACTTCCACATTACCCACCATTGCATTCAAATCACCCATCACTATAACCCGATTTTGTGCATCAAAATTGCTAATGCACTCAGCTGCTCCCAAAACACTTGCCTCTCATGATCTTTCTTCTCAAGCCTAGGTGCATATGCACCGATAATCACCCATCTCTCTCCATCCACTTTCAGCTTTACCCATATCAATCTAGAGTTTACTTTCTTACACACTATCACATACTCCCACATGAAAATGAAACATGGTAAGTTCCCAAGTTCACTTTCCTGTGATCACATTGTCAGGGGAGAGACAAGAATGAGATAGAAGATGTAGAACAGTCAGTTGATATACAAGGAAGAGATGTAGCTAAGATGCCACTGGTAAACAAGCATTACTGGATGTTGGTGTTTGGGTCTGGCAACAAGCCTGTCATAAAATTTTAAGTATGTGGGCAAGAAAGGAAAATGTTTACATATTTTGCTCACAAAAAAGCTATCCAATCTGTAGCAACCTTCACTAATATTTATATTACAACTCTGTGTATTTAATAATAGAGAATTCAACCATATTTCTCGTGGTAAAGGAGTTACAGTTAATAACTGAACTGGCATTACTCCAGTCAATACAATGGTCATAATTCTTAACACTGTATAAAGTATTCGATTCTTGCCCTGTTCTTATACTATATATATGTTGCTTAAGTCTAACATAATATTCCTTACCAGTCTGCCCAACATATGCAGAAAACCCACCAATGTATGTTCATATATTCATTATTACATGACAGTGAAATGAATTGCCACTTTAAAACTGTACTAACATGATAATATTATCATAACATAATGTTTCCAGTTAAGATCCATTAACATTACTTCAAGTATATTTTCATTCCTTTTCATTTTTCATGCCTTCTTACAACAGCATCATGTTACTCTATCTACTTTCCTGTACATTTCTTGGGAGTCTGTAATCATATGGCCTGCTTTTCTCCGTAAATCTTGATTTCAGTGATTTTGCAGTACCTAACAATTGATTATCCAGCACCTTTTAGTGGCAAATGTATTTTTTCTATTGTTCTTCCAAAAAAAATCTAATTTTGATGGTAAAAATTTATTTCAATCAAAAGAGTCTCTCTAGTACCATTTAGAGGGAAAGGTAGAAGATGTAAATATCAGTACTGTCCTTGATTAGCAATGTTGATCTCAAAGAAAATTCTCACCTCCATTAAATCAGTAATTTCAAATTCCTTCCAGCATCTTAAATCATAAATAACAATCACTTGCTCAAGGATACCTCTTATCTCAAGATATCAGCAACTGCAGCTCATGTGAGTCCCATTACTAGCCTACAACAGGTACCGACGGATCCACCATGGTCCATCAAAATCAGCTGATCAGAGGAGCCATTATGTCTAGTTCTTCGCCCATTAACTCTGAAATTTATAATCTCAATCATTCGAATCTTAAGTCAACTCTGTCAAATTCATACATATATACTCTTCTACGTTACAAATGCTTTGGGAGAATGGAATAAAAGAATGGTCTGAAAGCAAGCACTGGTGCCTGACAATCAAGAGGAGTTTTCACCAATCATTTTCTAGTTAAACAATAAGGAAGTTTGAAGTCTGAAAGCATAAAAGGACGATACTGGAGTGCAATAATTCCTCCATGAGTATGTCAAGTAATAATAAAGTGGTGTTATGATAGAAAGGGCATTTAAAGTTGGCGCCAGTAGCAGCTCCCGACGCCAACTGCGACGCAGTCAACGAATGAGAACATGTCGATATTTTCCAGAGTGTGATCACCTCGGCCGCCACTCCCACCGAACCCAATGCCAATATTTTCCTATCTATGAAATTCTAAGAATTTTATAAATGCAAATTAAATAGACAAACCTCACTAGATTCGTGGAAACTATCCATTATTTTGGCAAAATTCACCCTCTTCCCGCTTCATGTCGAGGAAAAACAACATGGCGTTATGTGTCGGACAAAGATACCCAAGTACGGTAAATATATCGTCAACACTTTCAACTTGACTGATAGTCAAATCCAAATTTTTCTGTAGCACTTATATTCCTTATTCCATGAATCAATTGTGGTATAAAGATATTGGCAACTACACCCATGTATTATATGTGTATATTGGGCGTTCACACACGGACCTCCAGTTTAACAATGATACTTGTGATTGGTCAATGTTGTGGATGTCTTATGACGTCATGAATTGTTACACGCGAACTTGCAGGATCTGTGATATACATTCATTAAAAGATAATTGTTCGGAAAAAATAAACATAGTGACATTCTTACTGGTAACAAATGCTTGGAATCCACGTAGTTTATGGAAATTGTTGAGTAAGGCAGTCTAGATATGCGGCGATTGAGAAGAGACCTACAAACGTTCTTACGTTTATTTGGCGTCTCAAACGCCACCATTCTTTTAGTATTTATAAAAGCCTTGATAACTCGTACATAATGTTCATTTCCAGAATTTGTGTGATTTATTATGAAACCAATTAGCTTATAATTACATCTTTTGTTGTTACGGTCTGTTTTCTAATGACTAAATTCTAAGTAACTAAAATGTAAAGGTAAAGGCATAGCCATGGGCTACAAAAACTTACCTCTGTAGTCTTCAGACGTACGATATAATTTGTGGAATATGATTTATACCAGCTAATAAAGATTACCGAGCCTCTTCATTCCTTATGATATATCATACAATTACCGTGTATTTTACTATACTTTATCATTCGTTATGAAAAGTTCATTAAGGAGTGCAAGTACGAGAACTGCTACAACCGTATGGCATCAATCAATCACTAAACCACCGTATAACATTTACCTGAGAGTTTGTAAACAATGACGAAAGAGGACGAACGTGGAGAAGTGAACTCCCGGGAACCTGTTCGTCTCAGGACTCGAGTAATGAATGGAGATCTAACCTCACCCGGTGAGTAAATGTAAAAATGGACTTATGTACTACAGCGTTGGCGATATATTGTATGTTGTAAAGTTACAGTGATTGAGTTCATTTTTAAAGATTATATCAACTTTTAGTATATCATTAAGTTTCCGGTTTGGAATAATGCCAGGTGTTATATCCATTATTTAATGACTAGTCGGCCACGTACTTGACAAATGCAGACTTATGAACAAGAACAGAGTTTTGGACAACCTCTAATGTTTATTCAGGCGAACGAAACATGTTAATACTGGTTCCTATTGAACCAAGAGGTACAGATTTTTTCTTTTGATATATGAGCATAAGATAATGTTATTTTTATTTGATACATTAACAAGATGATCAGAAATATATCACTGGTGAAATTGATAAACTTCGCAGTAGTGCAGGTAGTAAGTATACAATGTTGCAGAGATCTACATATACCTTCGGGAAATTGTTGGACGTATACTGTGTCCCCGTGTATTTTCGTGGTAGGTTTTAACTTGTCTTCTAGAATTGCTTATTGTAAATACATACCAATGGTCCATCTTGTGTTTTATAAACATTTGCTTGAAACTTAACTGCAGTTCACTCTAATTTTCTCATATATTTAGATGCGTTGATCACATAGTTTTTTTTTTGCTTTTTGAGAGAGAGAGAGAGAGAGAGAGAGAGAGAGAGAGAGAGAGAGAGAGAACTTGATTATTGATTGTTGCAAAAAGTTTTTGGAGTTAAAGAATCTGGTAAGGGTTTGTTGGATGGCTCTTGGAGTAGGGTGTGCAAGGGAAAAATAGCGTGTGTAAGGTTATACGTCCTGGAATTCATTTATTTATTTTTTTCTTTTTTTGTTACATGGAGATTAAACCATAAAAATCTTTTGTTTTTTATTAAAGAGAAAGATTTTGGTAATTCTTGAATTTGGGAGGAATTTGTTGGGAGGCTCTTGGGAGTGTGATGAGGAAGTAGTTAGGGAAAAGAGAAGGTCCTGGGGTTCAACCCAGGTGCCCCGTAAGAACATGAGTGAGGACACTGCAAGAGGCCTATTGGCCTATGCTAGGTAGGTCCTGAGTCTGTCCACCCTACAACCAGCTGCCTGAATCCATAAACACTTCCAACCTTTGTGTAAAGATACTTAAAGACTTAGCTTCCACTACTGTGCTTGGCAGCTTGTTCCATATATCAGCTGCCCTATTCCCAGACCAATATTTACCCACATCCTACCTGAATCTATTTTTTCTAATTTAAATCCATTATTTCTTCTCCTGTGGTGCCATTCTATGAACTTTATTCGTGTTACCCTTATTAATCCCCAACACCCATTTAAAAGCTTCAATCATATCCCCTCTAGGCCTCCCCTTAAGTCTTCTTAACTTTTTTTATAAGTGAGGTTTCTAATTCCAGGGGTCATTTTTGTCATTCGCCTTCGTACTCTCTCTAAGCAGTCTATATCAACTGCATAGTATGGAGCCCAAAACTGTACCGCATAATCTAAAGGTGGTCTCACCAAAGCAAGATAAAGTTTCAATAATACTCTTGGAGTTTTAATGCTAACAGTCCTATTAGTGAACCCTTACATCTTTTGGCCTTATTGCACACTTTAATACATTGTTGCTGCACCTTAAGATCCTTGCTCACCAGCACCCTTAAATCTCTTTCAAGTTATGTTTTACCAGTAATAATATTGTTCAGTTTGTAATCAGTGTTTTTGTCTTTAACCACACTAAGTGCTGTGTATTTATCTATGTTGAATTCCATTTTCCATTTACCCTCCCATTCTGATAATCTATATAAGTCCCTTTGCAAATTCCATTGTGATTGTCGCAGTCTTATACAGCACTAATTATCCGCAGACTTGTAATAAGATGCAGGATGACCTCAAGCTTTTTAGCAGCGTAGTCAGATTGAGTGACATTATGATACTTCATCATGTTTCTGCTTGTTATCATTCTTACATTGCACTGATATGGAAGTTAACTGGAAAGATAAATTTATATACAAGACAACTAGTGACAAGAAAGAGTAGGAAGGGAAACCCTTTAAAGTGGAACACAAATATGCTCCTTTCAAAGAAAAATAAGCATAGATGGTGGCAAAGATTCAAGGAAAGTACAAATTAACTGGACTTTGTTAGATATATGAAATCAGGGAGTAGAGCTGAGAAAGAAATTTAAACTGGTAAAGGTTACCCAATCATTCTTGAGTTTCAGAGAACATTGTTCATGCAGTTTAGTGAGATATTCAGTAAAATTATGTTTACTGGAAGGGTTTTGGAAGATTAGAGTATGGCAAATATTGTATCAGTATTTTGAAAAAATATTTTAAGGGATTAGCTTGTAATTATGGACCAGTTGACATCACTTATGACAATAGTAAAGTTATGGAATCATCGATTCCAGAAGTACAGGCTAATCAAAAGGAGTCGTCATGGGAGATTATGCCAAATATATCCCTCTGACTTTTTTTTGAGAAGGTGACATACTTATTGATGAAGGCTACCCTGTAGATGTAATATATATATATATATATATATATATATATATATATATATATATATATATATATATATATATGTACGTGTAGGAAGAGAGGAAAGTGATTGGTTCTCAGTGAATGTAGGTTTGCGGCAGGGGTGTGTGATGTCTCCATGGTTGTTTAATTTGTTTATGGATGGGGTTGTTAGGGAGGTAAATGCAAGAGTTTTGGAAAGAGGGGCAAGTATAAAGTCTGTTGGGGATGAGAGAGCTTGGGAAGTGAGTCAGGTATTGTTCGCTGATGATACAGCGCTGGTGGCTGATTCATGTGAGAAACTGCAGAAGCTGGTGACTGAGTTTGGTAAAGTGTGTGAAAGAAGAAATTTAAGAGTAAATGTGAATAAGAGCAAGGTTATTAGGTACAGTAGGGTTGAGGGTCAAGTCAATTGGGAGGTAAGTTTGAATGGAGAAAAACTGGAGGAAGTAAAGTGTTTTAGATATCTGGGAGTGGATCTGGCAGCGGATGGAACCATGGAAGCGGAAGTGGATCATAGGGTGGGGGAGGGGGCGAAAATCCTGGGAGCCTTGAAGAATGTGTGGAAGTCGAGACATTATCTCAGAAAGCAAAAATGGGTATGTTTGAAGGAATAGTGGTTCCAACAATGTTGTATGGTTGCGAGGCGTGGGCTATGGATAGAGTTGTGCGCAGGAGGATGGATGTGCTGGAAATGAGATGTTTGAGGACAATGTGTGGTGTGAGGGGGTTTGATTGAGTAAGTAACGTAAGGGTAAGAGAGATGTGTGGAAATAAAAAGAGCATGGTTGAGAGAGCAGAAGAGGGTGTTTTGAAATTGTTTGGGCACATGGAGAGAATGAGTGAGTAAAGATTGACCAAGAGGATATATGCGTCGGAGGTGGAGGGAACAAGAAGTGGGAGACCAAATTGGAGGTGGAAAGATGGAGTGAAAAAGATTTTGTGTGATCAGGGCCTGAACATGCAGGAGGGTGAAAGGAGGGCAAGGAATAGAATGAATTGGATCGATGTGGTATACCGGGGTTGACGTGTTGTCAGTGGATTGAATCAGGGCATGTGCAGCGTCTGGGGTAAACCATGGAAAGCTGTGTAGGTATGTATATTTGCGTGTGTGGACGTATGTATATACATGTGTATGGGGGTGGGTTGGGCCATTTCTTTCGTCTGTTTCCTTGCGCTACCTCGCAAACGCGGGAGACAGCGGCAAAAAAAAAGAAAAAAAACATATTTATCTTTCAAACTATTCGCCATTTCCCGCATTAGCGAGGTAGCGTTAAGAACAGAGAACTGGGCCTTTAAGGGAATATCCTCACCTGGCCCCCTTCTCTGTTCCTTCTTTTGGAAAATTAAAAAAAAATAATGAGAGGGGAGGATTTCCAGCCCCCCGCTCCCTCCCCTTTTAGTCGCCTTCTACGACATGCAGGGAATACGTGGGAAGTATTCTTTCTCCCCTATCCCCAGGGGATAAAAATATATATATATTATATTTTTTTTATTATACTTTGTCGCTGTCTCCCGCGTTTGCGAGGTAGCGCAAGGAAACAGACGAAAGAAATGGCCCAACCCCCCCATACACATGTATATACATACGTCCACACGCAAATATACATACCTACACAGCTTTCCATGGTTTACCCCAGACGCTTCACATGCCTTGATTCAATCCACTGACAGCACGTCAACCCCGGTATACCACATGACTCCAATTCACTCTATTCCTTGCCCTCCTTTCACCCTCCTGCATGTTCAGGCCCCGATCACACAAAATCTTTTTCACTCCATCTTTCCACCTCCAATTTGGTCTCCCACTTCTCCTCGTTCCCTCCACCTCCGACACATATATCCTCTTGGTCAATCTTTCCTCACTCATTCTCTCCATGTGCCCAAACCACTTCAAAACACCCTCTTCAGCTCTCTCAACCATGCTCTTTTTATTTCCACACATCTCTCTTACCCTTGCGTTACTCACTCGATCAAACCACCTCACACCACACATTGTCCTCAAACATCTCATTTCCAGCACATCCACCCTCCTCCGCACAACTCTATCCATAGCCAACGCCTCGCAACCATACAACATTGTTGGAACCACTATTCCTTCAAACATACCCATTTTTGCTTTCCGAGATAATGTTCTCGACTTCCACACATTCTTCAAGGCTGCCAGGATTTTCGCCCCCTCCCCCACCCTATGATCCACTTCCGCTTCCATGGTTCCATCCGCTGCCAGATCCACTCCCAGATATCTAAAACACTCTACTGTCATCAGAAAAGTGAAGACCTAGTGTAGGTTACATCATTGATTCTGGAAGTACATGCTAATCAAATGGAGTCTATGTGATACCTCATGAACCTGTAATCAGGAAAGTTAAGACTTGTGGTGCAAGTTACACAGTTTCACAGGTTGGATAGTCATGGTTGAAAAATAGGAAGCAAAGAGCAGTGGTAAGAGGATAAAAGTCAGAGTGGTTGAAAGTAAAATGTGGTGTGCCTTAAGATTTGGTCCCGAAATTACTTCTTTTTGTGATGTATATAATGACATTGATGACGATATCGTGGCACAAGTTCTTAAATTTGCAGATGACACCAAATACATTGATGACATGAAGACATTGCAGCAAGATTTAAACAAGCTATGCTGTTGGTCACAAGATTGGATGGACAAGTGCAAATGTGTCCAAGTGGAGCATGGGAATAACAGAAATGCATTTGTAATTGGTGCAGTGGAAATTTCAAGTTCTGACTGAGAAAAGGACCATAGGGTTATGATCCATGAATGCTTAAGTCGCAGTCATCACATGGCCAGTACTGTTAAAGAAAAAAAAGCTAGTGGGCAGAATTAACAGAACATTTGAGGATAAGAGTATATCCAATTTTGTATGTCTCTACAAGTCTTCTGTCCATCAATGTTTGGCATACTGTGTACAAGCAGTGGCACCCTTACAATTTGTGAGATGTTAATGATATTGAAAGTGTGCAGAAGAGGCAACAGAAAAGATAAGGGGACTCGCAGAAGAGATCATTATTAGCGAAGATTGAAAAAGACCAATCTTGTGACACTAGAGATGAGAACCTTGAAATTTGACATGATTGAAGTATATAAGATTGTACATGGATACAAGGATTTAATCGGATAACTTTTTTTGAGTTCCATCCTGGGTTAACAATAGGGCATAGATACAATATGTGCAAACAGAAATCGAGATTAAGTGTAAGAAAATACTCCAGGTAAACTGCCCATGGAGGCCATTTGAAGAAGAACTGTGAATAAATGTATGACCAATGATGAGCTGTTAATCAGGCACTTAGAAGGTCATCAAATAAGCCAGCATAAGCTTAATGCTTCCTCTATCCTGCACTAACTGTCCCACTAACCAGGGGAGTGTTGCTAGTAGGCATTTACAATCCTGTTCTGATAAGATGTTTTGAATAGTCATATGACTTTACATCTTTTTCAGTTGGAGGAACATATTTCATTTTATAATTTTGAGGCAGTAATTATTTTTGTAGATTAGTTGGCAACAGTAGGTCAGATAGCTACTATTTTGCTCACAAGTGTATTTTCCTTTATTCCCCCTTTATTTTTTGAATTATTTTTTTTTTTTTTTTATACTTTGTCGCTGTCTCCCGCGTTTGCGAGGTAGCGCAAGGAAACAGACGAAAGAAATGGCCCAACCCCCCCCATACACATGTATATACATACGTCCACACACGCAAATATACATACCTACACAGCTTTCCATGGCTTACCCCAGACGCTTCACATGCCTTGATTCAATCCACTGACAGCACGTCAACCCCGGTATACCACATCACTCCAATTCACTCTATTCCTTGCCCTCCTTTCACCCTCCTGCATGTTCAGGCCCCGATCACACAAAATCTTTTTCACTCCATCTTTCCACCTCCAATTTGGTCTCCCTCTTCTCCTTGTTCCCTCCACCTCCGACACATATATCCTCTTGGTCAATCTTTCCTCACTCATCCTCTCCATGTGCCCAAACCACTTCAAAACACCCTCTTCTGCTCTCTCAACCACGCTCTTTTTATTTCCACACATCTCTCTTACCCTTACGTTACTCACTCGATCAAACCACCTCACACCACACATTGTCCTCAAACATCTCATTTCCAGCACATCCATCCTCCTGCGCACAACTCTATCCATAGCCCACGCCTCGCAACCATACAACATTGTTGGAACCACTATTCCTTCAAACATACCCATTTTTGCTTTCCGAGATAATGTTCTCGACTTCCACACATTCTTCAAGGCCCCCAGAATTTTCGCCCCCTCCCCCACCCTATGATCCACTTCCGCTTCCATGATTCCATCCGCTGCCAGATCCACTCCAAGATATCTAAAACACTTCACTTCCTCCAGTTTTTCTCCATTCAAACTCACCTCCCAATTGACTTGACCCTCAACCCTAC
The DNA here is from genome assembly GCF_036320965.1 of Panulirus ornatus. Lineage (NCBI taxonomy): Eukaryota > Metazoa > Arthropoda > Malacostraca > Decapoda > Palinuridae > Panulirus > Panulirus ornatus. The sequence goes on along the minus strand of NC_092225.1, from coordinate 82,540,386 downwards.
TGTACCTAATAACCTTGCTCTTATTCACATTTACTCTTAACTTTCTTCTTCCACACACTTTACCAAACTCGGTCACCAGCTTCTGCAGTTTCTCACATGAATCAGCCACCAGCGCTGTATCATCAGCGAACAACAACTGACTCACTTCCCAAGCTCTCTCATCCCCAACAGACTTCATACTTGCCCCTCTTTCCAAAACTCTTGCATTTACCTCCCTAACAACCCCATCCATAAACAAATTAAACAACCATGGAGACATCACACACCCCTGCCGCAAACCTACATTCACTGAGAACCAATCACTTTCCTCTCTTCCTACACGTACACATGCCTTACATCCTCGATAAAAACTTTTCACTGCTTCTAACAACTTTCCACCCACACCATATATTCTTAATACCTTCCACAGAGCATCTCTATCAACTCTATCATATGCCTTCTCCAGATCCATAAATGCTACATACAAATCCATTTGCTTTTCTAAGTATTTCTCACATACATTCTTCAAAGCAAACGCCTGATCCACACATCCTCTACCACTTCTGAAACCACACTGCTCTTCCTCAATCTGATGCTCTGTACATGCCTTCACCCTCTCAATCAATACCCTCCCATATAATTTACCAGGAATACTCAACAAACTTGTACCTCTGTTATTTGAGCACTCACTCTTATCCCCTTTGCCTTTGTACAATGGCACTATGCACGCATTCCGCCAATCCTCAGGCACCTCACCATGAGTCATACATACATTAAATAACCTTACCAACCAGTCAACAATACAGTCACCCCCTTTTTTAATAAATTCCACTGCAATACCATCCAAACCTGCTGCCTTGCTGGCTTTCATCTTCCGCAAAGCTTTCACTACCTCTTCTCTATTTACCAAATCGTTTTCCCTAACCCTCTCACTTTGCACACCACCTCGACCAAAACACCCTATATCTGCCACTCTATCATCAAACACATTCAACAAACCTTCAAAATACTCACTCCATCTCCTTCTCACATCACCACCACTTGTTATCACCTCCCCATTTGCGCCCTTGAATTATTAACTTATATAATAATAATATTTGCAGATATTGAGAGTAATGCAAATATACATATGTATGATTGAACAGATCAGTTATAACAGTACTAAGGCCACCACGATTGCTGGAAAGATTATAACCCCCACCATCTTGAAGTTTAGGCAAAGTGTTGAGTTAAAACAGGCAGACTGAGTAACATTACGTCACTTCCAACTTGAGACTCTGCCCTCAGCCGTAACCCACTTTGATACCCTGCCTCAATGTAACCCAGAGGTGGTGCATGGAAAAATGAACTGTCAAAAAATGTAATCTAGTTGGCAAAATAACCCCTGCATTCTTTATATTTTTATGTCAGCATGAGGCACCCTAACGCTGACCTATGTAGTGAAGATTTGACATGATCTGTGAGTGTCAGATTAAAGGTCATTGAGTTAAGAGTATACTTTAGATGTATTGTTTTTATTCTCATTCCAGTAAACAAAAACCCAATCCTGGCCTTTGACCTGATGACCCTTACTGGTTGGGTGAAAAGCCAGTGGTTTCAGTGGTGTTGCTGGTAAATAATGTACATGTTTATTAAGGGCAAGGTAAACCTATCAGGTTGAAGTGAAGTCATTTGTCAAGGATGAAACGAATTTAGGTTTACTCAGTGTAATGGAAATGCATCACTTATGGGTGAAGTGAAGATGCATTTGTTAAGGGTGAAGTGAGATGCAATTGTAGAGGACAAAGTGAGTTTAGGTATATTGAGGGTGTAGTGGAGGTGAGTTTGCTGAGGCTGAAGTAAAGTTGCAGCAATTGGTGAGAGAGAGATCACATTTGCTCGCAAATGTTGACTTTTCTAGTTTCATTTAGATTCTTCATGTTGAGGGTCCTGTCCTGATGTTAAGATAATTGTGTTACAATATTCACCTCTTTTTTTCTCAAATGAATGAAATGCCATTTGCATTTGAATAATTCCTTAGAAAAAATGCTCTGTAACAGTAGAAATACTTCATCAAGTTCACTTGGATCTGCATTTGTCCATTGCTCTATTTATTTACATTGTAGCTTTTGATCGGTAATGTAACTTGATGGAATTAGATAGTTCTGAAACATACTCCCCCTCATGATTTCTAATTTGATCAGGAATTGTATATGAATGTTGGCATTTTGTCTTAACTAGATGTACATTAAAAGTGCCTAGGATTGGTACAAGCTTCGATATGTCATTGTTTCATTTCATTTTGCTGTTTATAAAGGTTTCTTTTTGCCATGCTTTTTCACATCTTAAACATATCCTCTGATAAGTGTTTTCAAAGAGGAGAAAATTAAGAAACCATATGTGAACTTTTTTTTTGCAGTTTTTTATTCATTTCCATCAACTTGGACTATGTCTTGTATACAGCCTTGCAGTCACTTCATATACATCATAACCTTAGGCACTAGGCATTGAGTATATAGAGTCAAACTTACTACAGGGGCACTTTTTAATTATTTACTTTGCACATCAAATTGATTCACTAGATGCCTGTACTTCACTTAGCCAGTATTTATGCACCTTAGTTATCTGGTATAACTTGCATAGCAAAATTGTATTTTTTCAGTTGCCTCCTTTTTTACCTCCAACTGGGCTGTCACCAACACTACCCATCTTCTCATCCACTTTTTGTTTTACTTGGCTATGCCATCTTATAATTTTATATGTGTGCATTTCTCAAGACCTCCTCACATTTTTTTTTCATTTCAACTATTTGAGAGAAATGATGGAATTGCAGAAAAGACCAGAGAGTGAATGAAGAGAAAATTATACAAAGTAATGCAATAGAAGTTTTTTCATATTTGTAAAAGGCTTAGAACAAAGAACCTAAGATTGTGATTTCTAGAGTGGGAGAAAAGTATGAAAGTCACTATAGGTAAGTATATAATATTTTAAATGACTTGTACTGTTTAATCCAGAAAGAAAGTGAAGATTGATCGTGACATGTTCAATCCATATGATGAGAATGCCACTAGATATATTGAAGTAACTGGGTGATATAATTCAGACAACTTGAAGAGAATGCATTGCCAGGATTTTTTGTAATTCCAGCTGATTTCCTTAAGACAAAGATGATAAACAGCAAAACAGATGGTGCTCCTTATGAGACACAACAGTGATGGAGATATTCACAAAATGGCATTTGCAATACTAATACACAAAGGCTCATCTGAGCTAATACCAAAGCAGCGTGGACAAATTAGCCAAACATGAACGTGCCGATTCAGGACTGCTTAGGTTTGAATCCTGTTAATGGCAGTCAGTGTGCAATCATCTCGGCTGTTCATCCTCCCATAGGAGCTGGTTGATAAAATGGGAACCTAGCTAAGACTAAAATGTACATCATATTGTGTGTGTGTTTATAGCATAAATGAGATGGCCATGCTTAGGGTATTGAGATATGTGCCATATTGTCTACCATAAAACAAATTCAAGTCTTTGAAGGAGTAATTTAAGAATGCTGGAACACTTTATCAATAATAGTTATAGAAAGGAACATCACCATGGATGTGTGCAAAGTTAGTGTACACAAACTCAAGTTTTAGTTCATCCCAGTATTAGTTATGAAGCTCTGATGCATAATGAAGAGAGAATGGACACTTTACCTCAGCGTTGCAAAGGCATTTAACAAAGTGAACTACACAATATTATTTGAGAAAAGAAAACATAGTATTGAAAGTAAACTAGGAAAATTGATTAAAGAGTTTCAGACCAACAGAACCATGTCTGAAGAAGTGGAAAAAAGAGAGTACCATTAGATGTTTTGCAGATTATACTGTACTAGAATGAGTTAAATGATAGGATCAGAGCAAGAAAAAATGAAAAATGACGTAGACATCATTTATTAGGGGAATCTTATGAAAGAAAAAAAGTTATCAGGAATACTGTACTGTGCATCTATGGCACCAGAAAAAGACCCATCAAGGAAAGAAACAAATGTTAATGATTTAGGAGTCATCAAAAATGGGAAATGCAGAGCACATGCATAAAATATTACTATCATGAAAAGTAGTGCAGTGAGAATCATGATATTGAGAAATTTCTTAATGAGTTACTGAAAGAAATTGTTCAGTGCATACATTAGAGGCAAAATTGAATAATGTTGCTTTGGATGGTCACCAAACACGAAAGCTGAATTAATCACCTGGAGAGGATTCAGAAAGTTTGCAAGTAAAACTGGAGGAGTGGAACACTTGAACTACCATGAACAACTAAAAGAACTTTAATTGTACATTCTTAAAAGAAGAGAAGTATGTATGATCTATGCATGGTACCGAATATAGGGAGAAAAACAAATGTACTAGAATCAAAAGCCTTAGAATGTTTAAACCTTTCAGAGTGCTTTTTTTCTTCTTTTGCATCCTCCAGTGTACAAATATTTGCAGTTTTTTTCAGTTAAGAAAGGATGAACAGGAAATGTACATTTTATTTCCATAGAGATTAAGTCTTAACCATATCTAGAATATGAAAGACATTATATCTACCTGACTGGCCATCTGTGCATAGGCAGTATTTTTAAATGAAATAGTTGATTCACTGTTTGTTGGATTATCTACTTTCAAGGAAAAGTAATATGGGTGCTATGGATGGGGTGAGTGCTAGGCTACAGACTTGGTGAGTCCTTAGAAAAGGTGCACAGCTGCCTGCCATGGTCACTCGCAAGTTAATGAGACCTCCACACACCTCCAGTTACTCTTACTTTGTTTAGTTTGCCATCTGTGACCAACTAGCTGAAGATAAAATTAATGCAGAATTCAAATTGTTGTAGGAAATTACATGTATAGATTGATGTTCTTAGCACTAAAGAGGTTAAATCTGCAAGTATTCCTGGGAATATATTGAAAAGATATGACACGAAAATTTATAACTGCCCTGCAAAAAGGTGGGGAGGACTTTCTTGTGTTCCATTCAGTAAAACAAAGAATGCCTCCATAGTGAGCACTGAAACCCCTCAAAAGAAAGCTGGGCACATCATTAACTTATGGTGAGATAGTTGCAGCAATGTTTTTTGCACTGTGGAGGCAAAAGTAAAAAGAAATATTAAAAACAAGAATACCTTCCTAAAAGTGTCCTTATAATTAAGTTGATCTATTGTTCTGATTCTGATTGTTTGTGAGTGCTGCACACTCTTTAGCCTATGCTTCAGTGCTACCAGTCATAAGAGGCACATACTTTATGAATATTCTTAGGCATACCAAGTAAGATGTAAGGTATCTTTCTAAGTGTTTTTGTTACAGATGTTAATTGTGGTTTACATAAAAAATATCCCAACTTTTAAGACTGACACAGCAACAAAACTTATTTTGTGACATGAGGGAACAAGATCTTGTACAGGCAAGATATCTTTGACTTCTTGACTTCTTTTACAAGATGTGATCAGAAAGTTCTAAGACAGCCTTCATTTTAAAGAATAGCATACATACACCACTTTTATAAGGAGTCTCCTTCAAAGTAATTTCCCTCTTATGGTATGTAAGTGCCCTAATGTTTTATTAGGAGCAATGCTGGAAGTCTTTAACTGTTAACTGATTGTTTTCACATTGTTATGGATGTTTGGAATATCAACAAACCTTCTACCTTTCAGCTTCATTCCAACTTTTAGGAAGTGGAAAAAATCACATGGGACAAAAGACAGGTGAATACTGAGGGTGTGGCACAACAGGAATATTTTTTTAGCCAAAAATTCTTGAATTTAGACAGCAGCATGTGAAGGAGTGTTGTCATGGTACAGAAACCATTGACCATTTTCAAAGAGATGGTGGTTTCACTTAACTTCATCCCTCAGTTGAATCAGAATCTTCGTAAAAGGTCAGGTTTACTGTGTGACCATTTTGTACAAATTCATGATGAACAATACCCTGAATGTCAGTCTTGGAACTTTTGATCATGCTTCGCACTTTACAATAAATGGAAAATGTTTAAGCCACAGTGTCTGAAAAAATATGTGGGATGCCCCTATAAGTTTTAATGACAATACACTTCACAGTTGAGATAGAAGCAACCATTTCTGGAATTGATCTTCTCATGAGGTATGCTGTTCTCAACAAAGAGAGCTTCAGATGAGGTAAACCACCTCCTAAGGGTTAAAGAAAAGTCCCATATGAACCAAGAATTGTTGATTATGGGACAAGTGTAGTAGTAGGAGACAACAGTTTTGTGAGTTGGGCAGGATATGTGATGAGCACTATATGCAAGCCTGTTTCAGGCAAAATATTGCCCTCATTTCCTTCTTGATTTTTCCACTATGGTCCATAGGTTTAATTTGGTGTTTGAGTTCTTCATATCCAGTAATTACAGAAATTTGTGTTCTCCATAGGAGTTATTCCAAGCTATATTCATACTACTCTCAACCTTTTGCTCTTCAACAAGATGCTCAGAGCACTTCCAACTCCTCTAACTTTACCCATGCCTCAGCTTCTGCTTTGCCTCATGAAACATATGCATGGCACATGTTATGTACCACCTAAATAACTTAATGTTATGCATAACTCCCCCTCAGTCTCAAGAAACAGTGGCATCATCTGCTGAGTGTGATTAGGATCTTTTAACTTTTGTTTCACTATGGTCTATTCCTACATCACAGTCACCTTATCTCACAACTTGGATTATCATGCAAATACTCATTAAAAACTGTGATCAGTCATGACAAAATCAAAGTATTAATACCCTTAACATGTTCCTACACTCATTCCAGGCTTCACATTTGTATCAATATTTAATTCATATGCAAGCACCATGTATATTTTATGAAAATTCCCAGAGTCATGCATACTGAAAATGCTCATTTCATAAAATCATTAACAATGCAAAACTGTTCATATTCATATTTTCACTGTCTTTGCATTTATACAATTGAGCTGTCAAGGCTGTTCTGTGATTTGGTATATAACCACTTTTTCATTGTGCCATATCCACCCCTTATGCTTTACCATTCATTGTTAACATTTCTACTCTTAATTTCCCTTATATCCTTTTTTTTTTTTTTTTTTTTTTTTTTTTTTTTTTTTTTTTAGCTTTCTGTTCGTGTTCTACCTTCTGACTTCTTACCCCACCAAACTATTACACATCTCATATTTTACAAGACATAAGTGTATGGGCCCAAATCCTTTTTTGGGGGGAGGTGGGGACTAGCAAAGATTTGCCTGAATTATAAATTATAATGGAAAATTGTCATATGTGGATGATAAATCTATTTACAGTATATATATCCCTGGGGATAGGGGATTAAGAGTACTTCCCACGTATTCCCTGCGTGTCGTAGAAGGCGACTAAAAGGGGAGGGAGCGGGGGGGCTGGAAATCCTCCCCTCTCTTTTTTTTTTTCTTTTTTTTTTTTTTCCAAAAGAAGGAACAGAGAATTGGGCCAGGTGAGGGTATTCCCTCAAGGGCCCAGTCCTCTGTTCTTAACGCTACCTCGCTAATGCGGGAAATGGCGAATAGTTTGAAAGAAAAAAGAAAGAAATAGTGTAATGTACAACAAACATGATATTCATTGTGAACTTTTAAAATGATAGATGAATACTGAGAGTAGGAAGAGAACTGGAGAATGGAGCTTGGAGATACTATCACAGATCACATTATCAGATGGAAAAAGAGTATGAAGAAAATCAAAGTGTGAACAGCCCTTGATTGCTAGCTCCACGTAAGATTTGGGCATGTTTAGTGATTCGCCTTTGGAAATCAGATCAATGAGGTGGGTAAATCTAATTCTTTGATAAATTTTGCATGTTAAAGGATTAAGCTGAAATTACTGTTTGCTAATTTACCTGATTCTGAGAAAACAGTTTGCCCAAACACCTTAGTCTGTCTGGAGGTTAAGGGGCCAGTTGCCCTACCCCTTTGGCCCATATGCCTGTGTCACTAGCATACAACAGCATATAATGATTCCTTAGAATGACGTCTACCTTCCATGAGCTTCATTTTCATGTGCTGTTTAATCTTTTTTTTTTTAAGACTTCTCTTTTGTCTTGTTTAACTTTATCTACCATAACCAATTACCCTTGTTGAAATTTCCATCTACTGTTTTACTGAGGTGCCTCATTATTTTCATAATATTCCAAACCACATCTTCCCTTAGTTGGGCCTTTACAGTATTCACTCTCCTCCTTTCGTTAACTGCTGTTTTTCTTTTTTACATAGATTCACTTTGTATTTACTTACTCATTTTCTCCTTTCAACTTTCATAGATCTTTCATTATCATGCTCCACTTTACACCCTTCTTGCAGTTTCAAACACATCTGTAACAGCATCACCAAATCCCATCTTCATCTTTCATCATTTCTCATTTTCTCGACTTATCATCCACATTTGAATTTAGACCCGTGGAGGCCCTGAGGTAACCGAGACGAAGGGGACTCCTATGCAGGTGGGGCCCCTCATGTAATAAGCCTATTTCTTCTGAGAGGACTGAGAGCTGCGCAAAGTTTGGTCTGAGGATAGCATGCAATTGAGGAGTTGAGAAATTGTGTGAAATACAGTGTGCACAATTCTCTTGTTCCTCTGAAGCATTATTAGAATTATGACTATGGCTGACTGTCACTTTGTTGTTTACCAACACCTGATGTTTATTGGAACCAAGTTTTTTTTTGTACTTCACCATTTTCCTCATTAGCAAGGTATTCTGAAGAAATGGCCTTATTCACTCATCCATTTTCTTCTTGTCATATGTAATACTCCAGAACAGAGTTATGTCAAAATACTTGTGATACTCTAAACTAAGATCATTGTGTAATAAATGTCACCAAATTTATTTTTCTGTGAACATATGCTTTATGGTATTAAAAAGCATCATATGATAATTTCAGTAAGAACAGTATAATCTGATGTCAGCATTGGTGAGAGTGAGAAATTGCAGAAGCTGGTGATTGAATTTAGGAGAGTATGTGAAAGGATGAGGTTGAGAGTAAATGTGAAGAAAAGCAAGGTTATTAGGTTTAGCGGGGATGCAAGTGTGAATGGAGAAAATTTAAAAGAAGTGAAATGTCTTAGATACCTAAGAGTTGACATGCAGCAAATGGAAACATGGAAGTGAAAGTGAGTCATAGGATGGGTGACAGGCAAAGGTTCTGGAAGCATTGAGGAATATTTGGAAAGAGAGGTCAAAATTAAGGAGGGAGAAAATGGGTATGTTTGAAGGTATAGTATAGCCCATGAGGATGTGTGGTGAAGGGTGGACTTGTTAGAAATGAAATGCAGAGGACATGTGATTTGTTCATGTAAGTGTTGGAAGGCTAAGAGAGGGATTTGGTAGTGATAAGAATACGATTGAGAGGGTGTGCTGAAATGGTTTGGACATATGGTGAGAATGAGCAAAAAGTTGACAAAGAGGATACATGTGCCACAAGTAGAGGGGACAGGAAAGTGGGAGACCAAATCAGAGATGGAAGGATGAAGGTTGCAAAAGATTTTGAATGACCAAGATCTGAACATGCAAGGAGGTGATAGGTATTCGTGGGATAGAGTGAATTAGGTTGACATACTGTCAGTGAGTTGGACCAGGGCATGTGATGTGGCCAGGGGAGACCATGTAGCTTTGTTGTGGATAGGGTCTGTGGTTCCTGTATATTGCACATGATAGCTATTAACATACTTTGTCAGTGGACAAATACAAAGAAGATAAAGAATTTGTAGGGGCCCCTAAACTTTGTATCTGCCTTTTTTTTTTTTGCCTCGTAAATGGAACTCTGTTATGTTTGTTTTTTTACTACTGTTCCTTAATCACCCACAGTAATATACACAGTACTAAATTTTTTTCCACAATAGATTTGGTGTACTTTAAATCTGCACCTCTACCATTAATGCACTGTTCTTGTCTGTTAAAGCTAGAATTAGTAACACTTTGACGCACATAAGCACTTACTACATTTAGTCTTTCACTGTGACATTTCTTCTAAGACCCCACACCTACTGGTCATCCACTTTACTATTCTTTCATTTACATTACTCAGTACAGTGAGCTTCTATTAGCTCACTCTTTTAGTTATTTTGTCAAGTTTTTCCTGAACAGATCATTTTACTTCCTACTCAGTTAATGCACCATGAATACATGCGTCCCACATATAATGTCAGTGCTTTTTGTAATTAATAACTTGCCAATCATATAAATTTTCATTTTTTGATTTCATCAAAAACCATGAAGTGAATTATTAAGTAGTGAGCCTTTAATATTTTAGTGTTGTCTCAAATGATAGTTTCCATTAGTTTTACATATCACAGATGTCAAATAAAATGCACAATAATTTCTTGGCATAGACTCGTTACCTTTTTTGAATATTAGTGTTTCACTGGCAAACTTCCTATCCTCTGTAACTTTATAGAAAGTCACTCATTGAAAAAAACAGTCAAGAGTTTACCTCATTTTTGTATTCAGTGTTCTCTTATAAAACTTATCAAGACGCCATTTTCTTGTACTTAAGACTTAACCTGAGTTTATAAGGAGTGTTGATGAGTAACCATTGATCACAGGGAAAGTTTTGTAGGTTGCTTGGGAGCCTGCTCTGAGGCCCATCTACTTTATGTACAGTCTGTAATAAGTTACCAATTAATAAGTAATGGTTTCCTTTGTTGGCTGTGTATATCCAACAATACGAAACAGTTATAGGTGTAATGTAAATTCATTGGTGAAACTGGTAAGGTTCTTAATAGGGTTAAACATAAAAACAATTGATAGTTACGGTCATGAAACCAATGCATATTTGTCCACTTGAAAGACTTTGGTCATTAAACTGACTTGAGTAGTGTTATCACACAAAATATCTCACCAATGGATCGAAATATTGTTGAATCGTCTCTCATCAAACATAATAGAGATTTTAATATGAGTCAAAATGGTTTATATAGATTAGATAACTGTAAGTGAAAAAAATGTATATACGTTTACCAAACCATAGACGAACCTGAGTGTACCTTGAGCGGTGAGGTTCCTCGAGGGTGACCTGTTTCTTAATACATTTGGCGGGCCTGCCCAATAGTGAATGGTATATTATATTCCAATACTGTCTGTCAGTACTCATTCCTGACGATGTAATTATACGAAAGCGCATGATACTTTGTACTTTCTGTTTCCTTGTGGTCTTACCCTGGCATCTTGTGTACAGTTGCTACTTGTGTTCGTGTATGTATGTACATGTGTGTATATATGTATATGTCTGTGTATATATATGTATGTATATGTTGAAATGTATAGGTATGTATATGTCTGTGTATATATATGTATGTATATGTTGAAATGTATAGGTATGTATATGTGTGTGTGTGGGCGTTTATGTATATACATGTGTATGTGGGTGGGTTGGGCCATTCTTTGGTCTTGCCCTACCTCGCTGACGCGGGAGACAGCGACTAAGTATAATAAATGGAATATATATATATATATATATATATATATATATATATATATATATATATTTTTTTTTTTCTTTTTTTATACTTTGTCGCTGTCTCCCGCGTTTGCGAGGTAGTGCAAGGAAACAGACGAAAGAAATGGCCCCCCCCCCATACACATGTACATACACACGTCCACACACGCAAATATACATACCTACACAGCTTTCCATGGTTTACCCCAGACGCTTCACATGCCTTGATTCAATCCACTGACAGCACGTCAACCCCTGTATACCACATCGCTCCAATTCACTCTGTTCCTTGCCCTCCTTTCACCCTCCTGCATGTTCAGGCCCCGATCACACAAAATCTTTTTCACTCCATCTTTCCACCTCCAATTTGGTCTCCCTCTTCTCCTCGTTCCCTCCACCTCCGACACATATATCCTCTTGGTCAATCTTTCCTCACTCATTCTCTCCATGTGCCCAAACCATTTCAAAACACCCTCTTCTGCTCTCTCAACCACGCTCTTTTTATTTCCACACATCTCTCTTACCCTTACGTTACTCACTCGATCAAACCACCTCACACCACACATTGTCCTCAAACATCTCATTTCCAGCACATCCATCCTCCTGCGCACAACTCTATCCATAGCCCACGCCTCGCAACCATACAACATTGTTGGAACCACTATTCCTTCAAACATACCCATTTTTGCTTTCCGAGATAATGTTCTCGACTTCCACACATTTTTCAAGGCTCCCAAAATTTTCGCCCCCTCCCCCACCCTATGATCCACTTCCGCTTCCATGGTTCCATCCGCTGACAGATCCACTCCCAGATATCTAAAACACTTCACTTCCTCCAGTTTTTCTCCATTCAAACTCACCTCCCAATTGACTTGACCCTCAACCATACTGTACCTAATAACCTTGCTCTTATTCACATTTACTCTTAACTTTCTTCTTCCACACACTTTACCAAACTCAGTCACCAGCTTCTGCAGTTTCTCACATGAATCAGCCACCAGCGCTGTATCATCAGCGAACAACTCTCATTTGCCCTTTTTTTCACCTCTTGCACCTTTCTCTTGACCTCCTGTCTCTTTCTTTTATACATCTCCCACTCAATTGCATTTTTTCCCTGCAAAAATCGTCCAAATGCCTCTCTCTTCTCTTTCACTAATACTCTTACTTCTTCATCCCACCACTCACTACCCTTTCTAATCAACCCACCTCCCACTCTTCTCATGCCACAAGCATCTTTTGCGCAATCCATCACTGATTCCCTAAATACATCCCATTCCTCCCCCACTCCCCTTACTTCCATTGTTCTCACCTTTTTCCATTCTGTACTCAGTCTCTCCTGGGGGTGACTGTATTGTTGACTGGTTGGTAAGGTTATTTAATGTATGTATGACTCATGGTGAGGTGCCTGAGGATTGGCGGAATGCGTGCATAGTGCCATTGTACAAAGGCAATGGGGATAAGAGTGAGTGCTCAAATTACAGAGGTATAAGTTTGTTGAGTATTCCTGGTAAATTATATGGGAGGGTATTGATTGAGAGGGTGAAGGCATGTACAGAGCCTCAGATTGAGGAAGAGCAGTGTGGTTTCAGAAGTGGTAGAGGATGTGTGGATCAGGTGTTTGCTTTGAAGAATGTATGTGAGAAATACTTAGAAAAGCAAATGGATTTGTATTTAGCATTTATGGATCTGGAGAAGGCATATGATAGAGTTGATAGAGATGCTCTGTGGAAGGTATTAAGAATATATGGTGTGGGAGGCAAGTTGTTAGAAGCAGTGTAAAGTTTTTATCGAGGATGTAAGGCATGTGTACGTGTAGGAAGAGAGGAAAGTGATTGGTTCTCAGTGAATGTAGGTTTGCGGCAGGGGTGTGTGATGTCTCCATGGTTGTTTAATTTGTTTATGGATGGGGTTGTTAGGGAGGTGAATGCAAGAGTTTTGGAAAGAGGGGCAAGTATGAAGTCTGTTGGGGATGAGAGAGCTTGGGAAGTGAGTCAGTTGTTGTTCGCTGATGATACAGCGCTGGTGGCTGATTCATGTGAGAAACTGCAGAAGCTGGTGACTGAGTTTGGTAAAGTGTGTGAAAGAAGAAAGTTAAGAGTAAATGTGAATAAGAGCAAGGTTATTAGGTACAGTAGGGTTGAGGGTCAAGTCAATTGGGAGGTGAGTTTGAATGGAGAAAAACTGGAGGAAGTGAAGTGTTTTAGATATTTGGGAGTGGATCTGGCAGCGGATGGAACCATGGAAGCGGAAGTGGATCTCAGGGTGGGGGAGGGGGCGAAAATTCTGGGAGCCTTGAAGAATGTGTGGAAGTCGAGAACATTATCTCAGAAAGCAAAAATGGGTATGTTTGAAGGAATAGTGGTTTCATCAATGTTGTATGGTTGCGAGGCGTGGGCTATGGATAGAGTTGTGCGCAGGAGGATGGATGTGCTGGAAATGAGATGTTTGAGGACAATGTGTGGTGTGAGGTGGTTTGATCGAGTAAGTAACGTAAGGGTAAGAGAGATGTGTGGAAATAAAAAGAGCGTGGTTGAGAGAGCAGAAGAGGGTGTTTTGAAATGGTTTGGGCACATGGAGAGAATGAGTGAGGAAAGATTGACCAAGAGGATATATGTGTCGGAGGTGGAGGGAACGAGGAGAAGAGGGAGACCAAATTGGAGGTGGAAAGATGGAGTGAAAAAGATTTTGTGTGATCGGGGCCTGAACATGCAGGAGGGTGAAAGGAGGGCAAGGAATAGAGTGAATTGGATCGATGTGGTATACCGGGGTTGACGTGCTGTCAGTGGATTGAATCAAGGCATGTGAAGCGTCTGGGGTAAACCATGGAAAGCTGTGTAGGTATGTATATTTGCGTGTGTGGACGTATGTATATACATGTGTATGGGGGTGGGTTGGGCCATTTCTTTCGTCTGTTTCCTTGCGCTACCTCGCAAACGCGGGACACAGCGACAGCAAAAAAAAAAAAAAAAAAAAATTATATATATATATATATATATATATATATATATATATATATATATATATATATATATATATATATGCACTGGTACCCATATCAAGATCAGGTGTTCAGAAGGGAAAAGGCCGTTTTGGCTCGTAAGGAAAACAAACTGTAGGAGTCGTTAAACATAAAAAAAAAAAAAAAAATAGAAAACGTTCTGCAGGATGGATTTGGAGGTAAAGTTAGTTGACTTACCAGGCCAGTAAATGAAAAAAAATCAGCAAGGTAGTAGAAACGGAATCTCATGAAAACCACGTTAAGAAACATTCTTATCTGTTAAGAGAGGCTGAAAGTAGTTTTCATCATTCTGTAGAGTACTTCATGAGAGGATTGAGACGGTAGGTGTGTGCGTTTCTTACCGTCTGTCATAATAGATACCGGCGTAGCATGTGCGTTTCTTTCCGTCAGTCATAGATGCTGGCTGGCGTTGTAAGTATATACTAATTGTGAACGTTTCTTACTGTTGTAGTAGATCCATGGGCTTTCCTGTTTGTTGATTTATTGCATCGTTTTATGGATTGATCAGCTATCACACAACTTTCAGAACGTGAGATGGAAAGGGCTCGTGACGTATTGGGATTTAACATTTGGAAAAGACGGGATTTTTTTTTACCTGTCTGAAGTTCTTTAGATATTTGCTTGTTTTCATGTTAAAAGAATTTTCCGGCTCTGGTACATTTGAAATGTCTCCTGCTGATTGCAAGGTTGTTTAGGCTTAGGGCCTGTCGACTGCCAGGCCATTCATGCCATCGTGTTGTAAACACCAGATAAATAAGCTTGTAAATATGAATGTACTTTATGTGCTCAAAATCATCCTCAAACCATATAAGCTGTATGAGCTGTGCATACACGGGTACACCAAAATGAAGGTTATGTCTCGTATTGAAGCCGCGAGTGCAGTACATGAGGCTCATTACCATACATTAATGGTCCGATATTGTTTTTGGCATTGTTTTTGCTTCTTAGTATTTTCAACAACAACAAAAATTATGGGCTATTCCTTATTTCAGTCTTTCTATAAACCTTGATTCTTCTTCAGTTTACTCTCAGCTTATCATAAACGTGTCCGTCGTCCGAGGTATAAAGATTTTGAAAGTATCGAAGTAAACTTGTTGCCCAATTATCTTGAGGGGTTTCTTACGTGAAAACTAGATTTTGATAATTTGCATGCCAAGGCTTGAGCAAAGTATAGATTCTGTAGTTACGACATTCTTGCCCCGAACGACCTGTGACATGTCTTAACTGTTTTACTACTGGTTCCCATGATAGCATGGAACCCCAATTTGAGGAGGGACCAATTGCAGGAGACTGATTTTGCACTGTGACCAGAAGCTTTAGTTGTCAACGCATTACTATATGATCCTTTATATCGGTATATTTAGAGTAAATCTTAGGAAGAGGCTCTATATGTTCTCGTCGGTCTTACCTATGATTATATAATTTGATAAAAGATGTGCAAGAGATTTCCCTGAACGTTTAGTATAAAATGTATTTATATATTTGACATGTTGCATTGTGACTTCATGTGTAGAAAAAGTTCACCCTTAGACATAATGACATACTGTTTTAGAATCAAGAAATCTAATCAGGATTGGGAATAAAAGTTTAGTATTATGGGAACTTTTATGTCTGTAGATGTGAGCAAGTCCGTCAAAGTTAGGAAGACCAAGCAATCTGGGAATCCTGAGGAGCTCCCAGTGGTTGAAAGCGAAACTAGTTTATGAACGAGAAATGGTGATCCATTTCCCCCTCGTGAACGTGGTTCCGTTGTAACTTAGGTTACCCAGGATTCTCAGCGTTGGGTCTTTCCAACTCTCTGACGTACCTTCCAAAGTTTATGAAAGTGAAAATATTTTTTATGAATCATGAACCAGAAATTTCAGAGAAACGTGCCTTTCTATCCGCATTAAAACGAGGCCATTCTTAACGGTCACAAAGTCAAATGATCAGGGACCCATCACATACTATGCAACATAGTGAATTGTATGGTATTCCAGCAAGTTGTACCTAACTGCAGTGATTAGATTCTTTTCCATTAGATCATGACATGAAGCTACCCTCTTTCAGAATAACTATGGGTGAATAGTTAACATTAGTTGTGACTATAGACCGACAAACGGAGAGAATGACGAATTATGTATGAATATTTCGATCAAAATGTCTGTTGTTATTAGTGCTCCCGATAGTCATTTCTTAATACGCAGTTGGAGATGGTGAGAGCTCCACATTATCAGTTGTTGCAGCTGGGTGAGTGAACTATTATGGAGTGCAGGTGTACCGGATGTAAGACTGTTGATGTGGAAATTACGGTGTAGTGAAGCAGTGTAGTAACTTCCGGCACTGGATGCCTAGTCTTAGGACGTCGAGAGCCAACAAGGGCCTCAGAGACCCCGTTCCTTTGAAAGGAGCTCCAGGTGATGTTATTTAGTTTATTTCATGCTTTGTATAACCTTTTTAAAACCGTACAAGAAAAAGGAAAGATCGTAAATTAGGACGGTAAAGAGCTCATGAACTAGATAAAATTTAAGTAGTACTGCCTTATGTATGCATAGTTATGATAAAGTGGGGACTAGAGTTTTCGTTTTACATATGAAATGATTAACTCGGATTTGAGCTCTAAAAATGAGAAAGAAACTGGCCTGGCTCCCGTAACAGCGACACCCCCCATTTCCCATATGCCTGACTTGTTCTGCACGGCTCTGGGTGAAAGACGTTTTTTTGGCATATTGTTCGCTTTGTAGCATTTCTATTCTGGAAGAATCCCTCGCTAGTTGTTTGTTGTAGTATCAAGTGTCTAATGCATCTTTCTTTTCTAGATACGTTTCTGCGTATTTCTCTGCATCAGGTCGAAATTTCCTTTGGCGGAAAATGCCTCTCTGTGGTAAGGGTGTTATATTGTGGAGTGGTTTGTGGGCAAGCGGTAGGGGTAGAGGCGTTAACGGTGTTGTGTAACACACATTCTAATGGCTAGGTATTTGCCACTAATGATAGTAATGAAGTTGTGCCTTAGACACACAAATTTATTGACATACGAAGTAGAATGCTAAGATGAAGAATGTCAGTAAGGTAAGTGTTTCGTAATGAAGAGAGAAGACTACTGTTAGTGTGGGTATGTAACTAGGAGCGTGGGTTAAGACGGAGGTGGAAAGCAGAGGACCAGTTTTTATTTCTCATGCGTGGTTCCGCGGGCAGATTGTAAATAAAAGAGGTTGCAGAGGCTCTTGGCGCGGAGTTCAAATAACGTAACATCTTCCCCTTTCAAACCAACAAAATATCGATATTACAAAATGAAATTAGAATCCTCAAACAAAAGCGTATTAAACTCACTCTTCCTTATGGCTTTGACTTCACAGGTACAATATGCCTACATTCTAGATATTAGGTTTTACAAACTTTGCTTAACATATTTCTCTTTGCTGAAAGTTCCCATAATGTCTTTGTATTATCATTGTTGCTTACTGAACATATTTCAGGACTGATTTTGTGTCACGCATCGGTGTTGATTCCAGAAGGTTCGTGACGGGTATTTCTTGATGGAACTAAAGTTCTCAAGACTCTGATGTTCTTTCTGTACATATCGCCATCTGTAGTTACTCGTAAGTTGGGCTATTGAACCTCCCACTGACTATAGCTACTTCCCACGTTTTCTGTGTATCGCTGACTGGGTTTGCCCTAAAGCGAATTGTCTACCAACATTCTCTTCGTATTTCTATTGCCCGAATGTTGTTCGGCAACAGCAGCGTGGTTTATTTTCCGTTTATTCTGTCTCAACATAACAGTTCGGTATCAGACGTCCCTTTGTGGTGGGTATGGACGTATCCTTGCGCCGTCCTGAGGGTCGCTACACCATGCTTGTGCTCAGGCCTTCGTGATGTGTGTTGTACGTTCACAAGTTGCAGGAGAATCTTCATAAGCATATGACATTTCTTCATCATTGATTTTACAATTGCGTCATATCATTGGGGTTGGCCAGGGCTAGAAGTTCCATGAGAAAAGTTCCAAGATTTCTTGTAGGTCGAGCTAATGGGTGAATTGTGGACCGATGGTTTTCACTACAACATAGGGTATTTCTTTTCGAACAAAGTGGTGTTCACTTTTTGTAATGACAGCTTCTGAGGCCGTTTCTTCTATGCAGATCACTTAGGTGAACTGGCTGTAGTACTGTAGCGTCACCAAGTAATGTTGTCCCATCATGATAGAGATGCCAGTCCCTACCTCCTCCCATGGTCGTCCCGGCACTTCTTGTAGAAGTAGAGGTTCTGCAGATTGTCTATGGTAGGTTTGATGCGCACATTCCACATGATATATTGAATTCACGTATCTCAGCCGACATCCCTGGCCAGAAGATAAAGTCACGACCCCTGCCGACACATGCATTTACTTTACATCCGAGTATCCCGCATGTATCATTTCTTTCATCTCATAGAGGAGGTGTCTGACAACTCGTTCTCCTCTTGGAACCTAGCCATCTTGAACATTCATCTCGTCCCTGTGGTTAGGATATTGAATTAAGCAGGGTGGGAGGTGGGCTTTCTCTTTGGTAAACGTATTCACAATAGGTTATATTAACTTCTTGAGAATCGGCTCCATCTCGGTTGTACTTCCTTGAAAGCGCCATGTTTCGAGAGGAAAGTAAGCCAAGCTGTTCACAGAGTGCAGTTCCTCATCCTGCTCATCAGCAAATGGATCTGGGGAAAGAGCATCATCAACTAGATTTTTGCCAGTCTTATATTGAAACTTTTAGTGGTAGCCTTGCGTACGAAGAAACGCCTGTAGTCGCCTCGGAGCCTTTGATAGATATTTAGTTACAATGGATACCAGAGGCTTGTGGTCTGTGCAGTGATGAAAAAATAATCCATACACAATAGCTTGCATTTCATTTCTTTTTTTCTATTTGTGCATTATTTTTGAGCTGGAGATAACCTTCGACTAGCAAAGGCAATGTTTTACCATTTTGCGTGAGAACAGATCCCAGTACATAGTCATGTCGCTGGCATCATTTTCTAAAGTTCCCCAGAAGGATCAGAAAAGGCTTATACAGGGAATGAAGTAACATGCCCAAGATGCATCTAGAGGCCTGCTTTTGGTTGTCTGACCAAGCTCAAGAATTATATTTCGTTCCCAAATAATGGAAAGGGTGGAGTACACAAAGATTCGAACCTGTGCGCTCGACCCTAGGCGGGTTTGTGTCGTTTATAAGGAAAATGTTTCTTGTGAAGATGTTAACATTGAAATTTTTCCTTCATTGCATAAAAAACGTTAACAGTAAGAGATAAGATGTTCAGCGATCGGCCTAGTTAATTCTTGCTCTCCAACATAAGAAAGATAAAGTTAAGGCTAAGAGCCCCAGGCTGGTGGTACTGTACCTACAGTGCAATGGACGAAGTATGTGTTGCATAAAGATCCACTGTGTCTGAAGGTCGGTACAGATTTACACCGACCCTGAAGGGTTGAGTAAGGCGTGTATGAACAGAAAGATGTTACCGCATCACTCGCCTGGTGCCTTAAAACGGGTGGACACCACCTCAGCCACTTAGCCATGACATCCTCATGTTCATCGAAGACATATGATCCGTCAGGAGTTTATCACATACTTGACTGTTTTAGGAGCAAGCTGTTTGTGAATTACCGAGCGAGTGTTGACGGTCCAGTGTGGCTTACTTGGTAGGTTTAACATTCGAGGTCTCAGCCGAGTGCCTGCGGGGCTTCCCTGGTTTAGCTGGGAGGGGTGACGCGCAAGGTAGGATGACTGCTACCCCCTCCCCCACTCCCCTTGCCTCATGACTTAATGCAGGAGACATGGATACGTACTGTCTTGAGCATGTTAGGTATCATGGTTCGAAACTTAACATTCCCTTTTAAGTGCAGCATTAGGAGGTTGATATGTGACGTCAGTAGGTCAGGAACCAGGTTCGACATATATATATATATATATATTTTTTTTTTATTGCAAACTCTGTATTTGAATAGCAAGTTTCGGAATTTACACTTAATCTGTCGTATGTTTTGACAATGAAATGACGGCTACTCATGCTTACTTTGATTTTATTTGTTAAAGGAACAAAAGTTTGGGGCAACGATATAGATTCAGGAGGCAGACAAGAGGGATTAGGGTCAGGGGAGGAGAATGGGGTCGGCTGGTGATCAGAAACCAGACTTCTTGAACACCAGAAGAAAGAGAATAATATTTCATATAGTCTGTTTCGGACAGTTGTTTGAAGTGCAGGCCGGACTCTGATGACAAGAAGGTAGCGCTTGTTTCCATGGGCTTATACAACATCTTCAGGAGCTACAATCTTCGCTAACGTTTAGTTGATGCATGTTTTGGTAAGGTTTAGCTGATGCATGTTTTAGTAAGGTTTAGCTGATGCATGTTTTGGTAAGGTTTAGCTGATGCAATCTTTGCTGAAGTTGCGTTAGGGCTTGGTTTGTACAATACTGCAACCTCTCAAAGTTTAGATGCCACAAGCTTGTCTTTTCTTAGTGTGTTTTAGGGACTGCAAATTCTACTAAAATTTAGGTGCTGAGATCTCCAAATTTGTTCATTGTTTAGTGCTGCAAGCTTTGTTAGAATCAAGGTGTTGCAAGCTTCGTTGGGTGTTAAGGGCTAGGAGTTCTGCCAAGATTTAGGTGGTGGGGTAAGGTTATTAATGTTTAAAGGGATGCAAGTTTCGATAAAGTTGGCCCAGTGTCATGAAAGTGAAGGTGGGGTAAGACTATAGAAACTTCGTGATGCCAGCTTTGTTAAAGTGTAACAAGTTTAGATTGGCTGATTTTTTTTAATGGCATATATATATATATATATATATATATATATATATATATATATTTTTTTTTTCTTTCTTTCAAACTATTCGCCATTTCCCGCATTAACGAGGTAGCGTTAAGAACAGAGGACTGGGCCTTTGAGGGAATACCCTCACCTGGCCCAATTCTCTGTTCCTTCTTTTGAAAAAAAAAAAAAAAAAAAAAAAAAAATATATATATGTATATATATATATATATATATATATATATATATATATATATATATATATATATATATATATATATATATATAGATATAGATAGAGAGATAGATAGATATAATGATTGATAAATGTTTCTCCGCATTTGTGAAGTAGCACCAGGAACTAACGAATAAAGACCACGTTCACCTACCTCCATTCTCTAGCTGTCATGTGCAATACTCAAACCTCAGCTCCGTATCCACATCCAGGCCCCACAGACCTTTCCATGGTTTACCCCAGATGCTTCACATGCCCCGGTTCATTCCGTTGACAGCTCGTCGACTCCTGTATACCATATCGTTTTAGGTCACTCTATCCCTTGAACGCCTTTCACCTTACTGCTTGTTCAGGCTCCAGTTTGGTCTTGCTATTCTTGTTCCATCCACTTCTTACTCATAAATCTGTGTGTGTGTGTGTGTGTTGAGATAGGGCATAGGGGAAAGAGAATAAAACCTAGGGAACTCGTACGTGTTGTAGAAAATGGTTTAGGGGTACTAGAACTGGGGCCGGAAACTCTCTCTTTCCATTTTCTGAAAATTGTAACAGGATAAGGAGCCAAGCAAGGAGACATCCTCCTCAAAGGCTCAGACTGGAGTGTCTGAATGTGTGTGAATTTTATTATGGTGAGAAGAAGATGGAGATTAGTAGTATATTTGGGGTGAGGAACCAAGATGGTCTTGCTCTTGGGGAAACCAAGCTCAAAGGTGAAGGGGGAAGGATAGTTGGGGAATGACTCAGGTGTAAATTCTGGGGTTAGTGTAAGAATAAAAGCAAAGGAGGGGGCATTACTTCCAGCAAAGGAGGAGTTCTATCAGGTGTAAGTTCTGGTGTTAGTGTAAAGGCGAGAGCAAAGGAGGGAGAGTTACTTCCACCAAGGGAGTTCTTAGTTATTAGGTTTAGCATGGCGGCGAAACAGGTTGTTTTGAGTGTGATTTTGATTAGAGAGCACCTGAGGGGAAGTGGAATGTTTCTAGGTATTTGGCGGTAATTGGAACTATGATGAGTGAAGGGCAAAGGTCTTGGGTCCATTCGAGAATCTGGGAAGAATGGTCAGTGTTCGTGAGGATCAAGTTTGGTATGTTTGATGGCACATGGGTGGAGTCTTGGGGCACTAAATGTGAAAGAGCAAAAGGTGGTGCCTGTTATAGAAATGAAGTATCTTAGGACAATATATAGTGGAAGGAGGGTTGAGCGTGTGAAGAATGATAATGTAAGAGAAGCTTGTGCTGGAATGGTTTGGGTATATGGAGGTATAGTGAAGGTAGACTTTCCAAGAGGACATATGTATCGTGAAAGGAACAAGGAGGAGTGGGAGATCAAGAAGTGGAAGGAAGGATGAAGCAAGAACGGCTCTGATGTTATCGAGGCCTAAACTTGAGAGAGGATGTGAGGCGTGCGTGGGACAGAGTGAACTAGAGCCATATGGTGTGCAAGGTATGTCTGTGGGCTGAACCTGGGCATTTGAAGTGGTCAGAGAAACCAAGGAAAAGTCAGTAGGGGAAGTCTATGGATGAGGGGTTTTGGTTTCTGTGCATTACACGTGACAGCTAGAGAGTGGATAAGAACAAATGAGTCTATTTATCGTCTGTTCCTGGCTCTACCTTACTAACGGGGGAAAACAGCGAACAAGTATATATTATATACTTGATCGCCGCTCCCCGCGTTAGCGAGGTAGCGTCAGGAGCAGACGAAGAAAGGCTGCTCCATTCACATCCATTCTCTAGCTGTTATGTGTAATTAACCGAAATCACAGCTCCCTATCCACAACCAGGCCTCACAGACCTTTCCATGGTTTACCCCTGACGTTTCATATACCCTCGTTCAGTCCACTGACAGCATGTCGATCCCTGTATACCACATCGTTCTTATTCAGTGTATCTCTTGCACACCTTTCACCCTCCTGCATGTTCAGGCCCCGATCACTCTTAAATCTTTAGGAATGGGGTGGTGAGAGAGGTAAATGCGACAGTCTTGGAAAAAGGGGCAAGTGTAAGGTCTGTAAAGGATGACTGCAGAGACGAATTGTTGGAAAGAAATGAGGGCTAATACAGAAAGTATAAACTTGAAAAAACGTTAGAGGGAAATATTTTACTAATTCAAGACAGCCTTTGTAATCGTTACACATGTAAACTGTCGATATATTAGTTAGTGTGAGACGAGGTTCTCGTACAGCAGTGAGAATTATACTAGCTAAGCTAGGGCAGTGTGCCATTAGGATCACATCACCCACCAGCCCCGTCATACTTCCTAGTCAAGTATAGAAAAAAGAATATATATATATATATATATATATATATATATATATATATATATATATATATATATATATATATATATATATTTCTGATGATGATACAGCACTGGTAGTAGATTTGAGTGAGAAACTGCAGTTGTTGACTGAATTTGGAAGAGTGTGTGAAAGGAGGAAGTTAAAAATGATTGTGAATAAGAACATGATTTAGCACGGTTGAGGGACAGGTTAGTTGGAGTGAGAGTCTGAATGGAGAAATTTTGGAGGAAGTGAAGTGTTTTACACACCTGGGAGTGGACATGACAGCGGATGGAACCATGGAAGCAAAAGTGAGTCATAGGGTGGGTGCGGGGGGCGAAGGTTCTAGGAACGCGGAAGAATGCGTGGAGAGAAGTCGTTATCTGGGAGGGCAAAAATGGTCATGTTTGAAGGTATAATAATCCTACCAATATTATATGAAATGTTCGAGGACAATATGTGGTGTGAGGTGGTTTGATCAAGTTAGTAATGAAAGGGGTAAGTGAGAGTGTGGTTGAGAGAGCTGATGAGGGTGTATTGATACGGCTTGGACATAGGGAGAGAATCAATTCGGAAAGGTTAAATATTACATAAGTCAGAAGTACAGGAAACATATGGTGTGTTCCACTTGAGTTGGAATTAAAAGTGAAGGGCAGCTCAGGTTAAGATGTATACCGATCTTGAGATATTGATCGATGCCGTGGTGTAATAGTATGAGAGGTGTGGCCTGTGTGTTTCATAGGTGGGGCGAGGTGGCCGTCAATACTCACAACCCTTGCGACTTGATGGTCGGATGTGAACCTCACAGGGAGTGCGGGGCTTTGTATATACTTCCAGCTAGCTTGGAAAATAATGACAACTTTATGCTTTTTTTTTTCTTGGAAGTACTTGAAGTTACTTGAACAAGGCTAAGTATAATAAGGATAAAGGTGGGTGTTATGTCCAGTGAGATGATCCCTATGCCTCATAACTATATTTTACAACGATGTTTCTCGTTACTTTATTCTTGTTTCTTGTAATGTATTGTCACGCTAGAAATCACTTCCTCTCCTTTGCCTCTTTTACTCACCTGTGATTCATCCTTCCGATCATGATATTTTGTGAAGAATATGATTTTCATATCCGTTTTCATTCTTAAATACCAGTTTCAACAACCGATCAAGAGTCGACACCCTGCCATGTGGAGGCACCTCAAGTACAACACTAAGGCACCGAAATCCAAACATTGTGTTTGGGCCTGTAAACTTTCTTAATATATCCAGCTCTTGATACTTCAAGGACGCATATATAGTGTTTATAAGCAATATTAGCACCAGCCTCCACATGGAGAACACAACAGAATGGCAGAATGATTGATGACTTAGATTACATCAGGTCACCATACCAACACAAGGTGCGAAATAGGCTTTCTTACGTCTTCCCCCAGCCCCTATTGGTCTTATTTTTAGCTTGCACCTCTCCTAATTATCTTGGACCCCCGGCAGCATACTAATGCTTTCGTTAATTCCTTTTACATTTCCAACTAGTGCCGACACCAACGCCGAATGCCCGCGTCATGGGCGTTGAATCTCAAATCTCATTCATAAGCTCAAGTTTAGTCTTCTGGCTACCATTGCTTTTGTCTGTTTAACGTACTGCTCTTTTATGACTATAATCCTTAGAATACTCTTCACCCTATCTAAATGTCTGCTGCGAGGCTGT
This sequence comes from Panulirus ornatus, assembly GCF_036320965.1. Lineage (NCBI taxonomy): Eukaryota > Metazoa > Arthropoda > Malacostraca > Decapoda > Palinuridae > Panulirus > Panulirus ornatus. The sequence continues at coordinate 82,514,994 of NC_092225.1, read as the reverse complement.
GGTATCCTCTTCTCATTATCTTAGGCTTGTTTCTTGGGAGACTTCAACATACACAGAAGGAATGGTTCAAGTCTTCCCACACACATGGTGGGAACCAGCCTAGCCTTCCTCTGGCCAGTTTATCATTGTAATTGTTGATGAATCAACGTCTCCTTCCTTCCCTATCAACACTGGTGTTTCAAGGTCACGATGTCTCCTCTGCTCTTCCATTTTATCAGCATTCTTTATTCGCCAGATAATCAAGTACAGTCATGCACTGACGACGTAGTACTACACTCGATTTCTCAGATCTGCTCCATCCTTTCGTTCGCTTTCTGTGTCGTCCTGTGATAGCTATCTGTAAAACAGATTTGTTCAGGGTTTCTTAGTGGGACATACGTAGCCAATTCATGTTTACGGATCAAAACACGGCCTCTAACCACTAAAAACTGCAAGATTCTCCATCACTGATGGAGATACAATTCCACCTCAAGGGTATTACCGTTGCACCTATATCAAGAAATTTTCTTACTACACAGTTAGCTAAGTCTGCTTCTGGGAAACTGGGAGTCCTCTCCATATGTCGCACGATTTATTTTTTCGTAACTCCTGCCATGATAGTTTCGTTTGATTCGTCCTCGACCATGTTCTCATGTCTGGGGCGATTTTAGCTCCAATTTCGAATCTGAGAGTCTAAAATACCTCGACTTATCACCTCTGCTAAACTTACCTACTCAACCTGACGCTGCATTATTAGTTCACTTCCCCACTTGTGTAGATCCCATTACCTAGCTAACTGTGTGCCTCTGTTCGTACGTTAAATCACGTAATACCCGTCCAATCACTGCGTCACACGAGCGCTGTGTAGCCGTTGTGAGATCTCTTTCTTCCCATTCACTGCTAGGCTTCTTTACCTTCTCATGTCTATCGCAACAGGGACGAATTTGCCTTTTTTAAAGATGGGTTTTCCTTTTCTTAAAAACATCTTAGATTTTTTTCTTCTTCCCTCCTTACTTTATTTTTTTAGTCTTGTGTTCCATTTGATGCATGGCCTCTGTGAGGACTACCTTTCGATATAGTTAAAGAGAAAAAAAAGCGTCGCATTATTCTGTGCTGACGTAACTAGTGTGATCATTATGCTGTGAATGATGCGGTCGAGGATATGATTAAAAAAAGAGAATTGAAATTCATTGCGGATTTATCTTTTTAGTAATCATGAGGTGTATTGGACAGAAAAATAGGGAGAGAGAGGGAGGAAATCATATGGGGAATAACAGTATTTTGTGTTTGTTTTTTCGTATGGATCTGGTACATTGGTGTGTGTCGTAAGTGCAGATGTACCTAACCCAGATCTGACCTGACCTGACCTTGGTTTTTCTCATTCTGTTGCCATCTTAGTGTACAGTGTATAGTGTACAGTGCTTTAACAAGTGTTAATGATAGCTGGAAAGGCATCGTGTACTGTTTTGCAAAACTGTTTTAAGTACCTTCTTGTTACATGGGCTCTGAGTATATATTTCATAGGTTGAAGGGCATCGAAAAATTTAAAGAATTCTGCATACCTCTCTGGCAACCCATCATGTCTCTGGCGACCGCGAGGGAAGCATTTCATTCTAGGGATATTTGCTGACGTATTGTAACCATGTATGATATGGGGTTGCATCTTCCTACCCTTGGGGTTGCTGTATGGACAGTTTCTTCGTCAATTCCGAATGTGGGGTTAGATTTCCCTCTCGTAGGGTTGTGCACTTTGTGTTGGGGGGGAGGTCCCGTTGTCTGGCAGTCAGTCTGAAATAAGAGTTAACATCAATTGGTATAAATCAGAATGGGAACTGGTGACCGGTAGCGTTCCCCAGGGACCTGTCTTGGGACCTGTTATTTATACTCTAATGCCTTAAGACAGGTGTCATCAGGAATATCAGAACCTTTGCTGATGATATTGCTGAAGATACAGAAATAGGAAGGTTAGTGATAAATTCAAGTGAAGAGTCTCCAGCACTACGGAGAGACATTAATGTACTACAGACATATAAAAGAAAGCTGCGAGTGCGATTTATTACTGGCAATTGTGAAGTGCTTCATATTGGGGGAGAAGACAGCCGTTTATTGTATTGCAATAACACAGATAAGAAATCATCTAGTGCGAAAGATGACCGAACACAAGTTATGTAAAAATGTTTAGAGATCAGGCGAATAGAACACATGAATATATTCATAAAAGTGTTCAGTAATAAAAGTGCAATTGTTATACTGCATGTAAATCTCTAGTGACACCAGACCTTCTACAGGTCTGGCCACCTTATTACAGAATGAATATGCATGCTCTCGGAAACAGCATACAAGAGGATGAGAAAAATGATCCGTGGCATCAGAAATCTTTTCAATGACAGACGAAGGAAATTAGATTTTGATTACCGGTAAAGTGTGGTGGAGTGAGGGATAATATGATCGAAACGTATGGATGAGTGAGCGTAATAAAGCGGATCTTATTAGAATAGAATATCTAATCGAGAAAGAATTCGCAACAATGGTTTTAAACTCAATATATTATGATTTATTATGAATAGAAGAAAGCATTGATGTGGAAAGAGAGTTGTTGATGAGTGGAATAAGTTGCTAATGAGGACAGTAAGTGCAAAAACTGATGAGATTGTCAAGTTTAGATTGAATGATTATATTTGAGTGAGGATTTGAAAAGGAACTACTTCGTGTTGTCCAACAGTACCAGTTTATTCTATTCTTACGGTGCTAGGGTCTTATTATAGATCGAGGGAAGCATGCCGGAAACTGTACTTCATACATGAAAAGATATATGTAACGTATCTTCGAGAATGAATCATATATGATTCAAAGGAACTCAAACAGCAGACCTCTGGGTCTTAATGAGGCTGTATGAGGTAGTGGAAGAGAACATAAACCACTGGATCAGTGCAGGAGTATGAAGACGTAGAGATTTTTCAAAGTGGAAGCCCTGTATACTTCTCTTACAGGTAAGGAGGTGCCAATGTGCAAATAATGTCAGTCGTGGATATGAATTCAGCAAAATATTTATCGTCTGTACTTTATCATATCTAGGGTACTGCTTTCACACCACTGACTAATTTACCACTTTTTTATTTAGCTTCCACTTAGGGGGAACGGCTGTGGCATGGAATCAGGGGAAGAACACCAGTGTTGTCACACTTGGCTCAAGTGGAGTAGGGTAAGTGGGGCAGGTCAGTCTGCCATGCTGGGGGTCACTGACGGAAACAAGTCTTACTTGGTTTTCACGACGGGTGATGGTAGTCTCTCTCTCTCTCTCTCTCTCTCTCTCTCTCTCTCTCTCTCTCTCTCTCTCTCTCTCTCTCTCTCTCTCTCTCTCTCTCTCTCTCTCTCTCTCTCTCTCTCTCTCTCTCTCTCTCTCTCTCTCTCTCTCTCTCTCTCTCCAACCGAATTAAGTAAAGTAGAGATAATACAGGGTACGAAACCCATGAAAGACTACAAAGACAACATGAAGACAGACTTGAAAGAAGAAAGCGATATATGGTCATCTATGAGTGACGAGAAGTTCAGGGATAGAAAAAGATAAATCTATTCCAATTCAGAATCATGGCAAATAGGAAGAAACTGTGATTAAATCCGCAAGTACATCTGGAGATTCAATGAAACGACATGCGTAACCTGCAAGGTTAATGGAGGCTATTCCATGGGCTAGCAGTGAGATAGGAAATGTGGAGTCAACGGCAAACTTCAATCACTGAATTACACAGTTTGCTGGAGAAGGCACAAGGTCCACCAAATATCGTCAATTGCAGATGCGTAGGACAACAGCATTGTAGAACAAAAGATTTACGTGGTGAGCTCTACGCTCTAACCCTGCCTGGGATATCTTCGTAGGTAACACTATCAGAACGGAAGGAAGCTGTATTAGGCCTGTCGGCTCATTCGAGAGAGTTGCTCTTCACATCCACAGTCTTGTAATCATCCTAATATTTAAACTTTCTGTAGTTTTTGCACGTAATTGCCTTACTTGGCAACTTATTTCACTCAACACCAGTTTCTAAAGCAGTACTTCATATTTAGTAGAATCCACTCCTATCTAGTATCATGCCATTATTGCGAATTATTTTTTGATTTGATACTTTCAGTATTTTGCTGGTAGCTGTTTTATGGCGCCCTCTCCTCCACTTGCCCACTTCTATCACACACGTTTTGGATAACAAATGGTTAACTTCCTTAGTTTCTTCTTAGGATAATTTTGTCTGATCGTTGGCCACTGACAACATCTTGAAAGTAGCTGAAGGTGGTCCATATTGGACCATTCAGATCCTTGAAGGTTGAAGGTTGCATTTGGATTAAGAAATGAAAAACTTGGCTTAAAGTGTTGCTTTAGTCTTAACATCTTCCTCTGACCCAGATGGAACTCCCTGAACTTTTGCTGCTGAGAGACAAGAGGGTATTTGGTCGATATAAAGCTCCCTGAACCCATTACATAAGAACAGAAAATGTCATGAATGAGGATGGTTTGGACTTTACCGCAATTCAAGGAGTGGGTTTTGCTTGGTTCCTTACCTCTGATATAACACATTGAATTCCCTCTGCATTATATAGTTCTTACAAACAATATCAAGAAATTTGCTGACTGCTCAAAATGTGGTGAAGGTGTAAGCGGTGCCAAAGGCACTGGAGTCACTGGGTGGTTGACATTCAGTCCACAAACATACAATCGCTAACCGTCTCACACATAACACGACATACGTAACTCACACGCCTCCTTCTCGGTAACTCTATTATTCTGTGGTGATCGCTGCGCGCCAGGCCCTACGTTTAGGCAAAATCTCGTCATAATTTCCCTCTCTCTCTCTTAGAAATATGATCTTTCTCACAAGAAAATATCTTTAGATTATATTTATTTTATTTGGCTCTTCCTAAGGAGTTTAACTTGTTCAGCAATAATTGGTCCACCTGGGGTTTTCTGTGGTTGTAGCAAGTGTTGGTCCCCCTGGGGTTTCCTGTGCTTGTAGCCAGTGTTGGTCCACCTGGAGTTACCTGTGGTTGTAGCCAGTGTTGGTCCACCTGGGGTTTTCTGTGGTTGTAGCCAGTGTTGGTCCAACTGGAGTTACCTGTGGTTGTAGCCAGTGTTGGTCCAACTGGAGTTACCTGTGGTTGTAGCCAGTGTTGATCCACCTGGAGTTACCTGTGGTTGTAGCCAGTGTTGATCCACCTGGAGTTACCTGTGGTTGTAGCCAGTGTTGATCCACCTGGGGTTTCCTGTGGTTGTAGCCAGTGTTGGTCCACATGGAGTTACCTTTTTGTAGCCAGTGTTGGTCCACCTGGAGTTACCTGTGGTTGTAGCCAGTATTGGTCCACCTGGGGTTTCCTGTGGTTGTAGCCAGTGTTGGTCCACCTGGAGTTACCTATGGTTGTAGTCAGTGTTGGTCCACCTGGGGGTTTCGTCTGGTAGCACCCAGTATAGGTCCACGAGTTTCCCTTTTAATCAACACTCTTTCCTGGATAAAGAGTTTACCAAAACTCGAAGAAGTAATAAATGGAGTGTAAAGGCTAAAATGGTTTACAGGATAGACTCAGCTGTGAAATACAGGAAGAAGGTATTACAGATATGTCACAAGATCCCATGACGGCAGTGGCATGACCTTGCCAATGCCGAGTAACACTCGACTTTGTAACAAATACTGGTAAATTCTAATTCCATTTTCACCCAAAGTCGAGATTAAGACGAAGTGCATCTTCAGATCAGGATGACGCACCGGCAGCTGCGACTGTTAATCTGAACGATTAATTCAGTTATGAAGTTTATAGTTTTTTTTTCCCACTAGAGAAGATCGTGTGCGGTATCAACAGTGGTGTATGTTGTCGTTAGGGGCTGGTCCAGTGGCGCGGTTGTTACTCTCTTCGTGAGAAGGCCAGACCCGCGCCTGCACTGGTCACAAGGGAGGGCATGGGAACGACAGATATCAGGGCACCTGATGGGCCTTGATCTAGTTATCTGCTGACTGTGCCTGAAACTGTGGTAAAAACCCGATAGTAAAGCAGACGGCAATTTCCCACCTACCTCCTCTCCCTCCGGCTCAACTGCCGACAGGAAAAAAAGATGAAATAGAACGCAAGAAGGTTCACGTGAAGTAAATCCTCCAGAGCTTACGGGGAACTATGGGCTAGTCATGTGCCTCCTGCACCCGCACCTTCTCAGACGGTAAAGGATTACGACCGAATTCCACTTCCACTCCGTGACCATGGCGCAGTTTAGTCACCTTGCTATTTAATGATGACTAGTGTGACTTGCTGACTAGCATGTAGCCCAAGTAAGCCAGGGGAGGTGCTCGTGCAGGATCCCGATGTATATCAACTGACTGTTATATTCCTCTCTTGTGTCTCCCCTGATGATGTGATTATTACACGAAAGTGCACTTGGGAAGTTTTCGTGTTTCATTTTCCCCGTGGACTCATAGGAATATATATATATATATATATATATATTTTTTTTTTTTTTTTTTTTTTATACTTTGTCGCTGTCTCCCGCGTCTGCGAGGTAGCGCAAGGAAACAGACGAAAGAAATGGCCCAACCCCCCCCCCCCCCCCCATACACATGTACACACACATGTCCACACACGTGTATACATACCTACACAGCTTTCCATGGTCCACCCCAGACGCCTCACATGCCTTGATTCACTCCACTGACAGCACGTCAACCCCTGTATACCACATCGCTCCAATTCACTCTATTCCTTGCCCTCCTTACACCCTCCTGCATGTTCAGGCCCCGATCACACAAAATCTTTTTCACTCCATCTTTCCACCTCCAATTTGGTCTCCCTCTTCTCCTCGTTCCCTCCACCTCCGACACATATATCCTCTTGGTCAATCTTTCCTCACTCATTCTCTCCATGTGCCCAAACCATTTCAAAACACCCTCTTCTGCTCTCTCAACCACGCTCTTTTTATTTCCACACATCTCTCTTACCCTTACGTTACTTACTCGATCAAACCACCTCACACCACACATTGTCCTCAAACATCTCATTTCCAGCACATCCATCCTCCTGCGCACAACTCTATCCATAGCCCACGCCTCGCAACCATACAACATTGTTGGAACCACTATTCCTTCAAACATACCCATTTTTGCTTTCCGAGATAATGTTCTCGACTTCCACACATTTTTCAAGGCTCCCAAAATTTTCGCCCCCTCCCCCACCCTATGATCCACTTCCGCTTCCATGGTTCCATCCGCTGACAGATCCACTCCCAGATATCTAAAACACTTCACTTCCTCCAGTTTTTCTCCATTTTATCGAGGATGTAAGGCATGTGTACGTGTAGGAAGAGAGGAAAGTGATTGGTTCTCAGTGAATGTAGGTTTGCGGCAGGGGTGTGTGATGTCTCCATGGTTGTTTAATTTGTTTATGGATGGGGTTGTTAGGGAGGTGAATGCAAGAGTCCTGGAAAGAGGGGCAAGTATGAAGTCTGTTGGGGATGAGAGAGCCTGGGAAGTGAGTCAGTTGTTGTTCGCTGATGATACAGCGCTGGTGGCTGATTCATGTGAGAAACTGCAGAAGCTGGTGACTGAGTTTGGTAAAGTGTGTGGAAGAAGAAAGTTAAGAGTAAATGTGAATAAGAGCAAGGTTATTAGGTACAGTAGGGTTGAGGGTCAAGTCAATTGGGAGGTAAGTTTGAATGGAGAAAAAAAAAAAAATATATATATATATATATATATATATATATATATATATATATATATATATATATATATATATATATATATATTGTATTTGATTTAATTTATTTTTATCGGCAAATCACCAACATAATGGTACACGTATCATGAAGACTGTAGCATTTGTAATGTAAGGAGCTCTCGTATTACCTTAGTCATGCAGTGTACTAAATAGCTCACTAAGTTAACTGCCCCGGGACTGAAGCTTAAACATCTCCAATGTCGTGGGGTTTGGTGTACTTAGATTAATGACGCGCGTGTAAAATAATAAGATCTGAAAGTCAACGGAGTCACGGGCACACGACGCGCGCATAACACACACAAAAAAAAAATCAAAGTCTGTGGTGTCAAGGCCACACGATAGATGTGTGACAACTCTCATCTTTCTTGGATGCAGTTTATCGCTGTGACAATACGTCTGTCTTCGTACGAGGTGGACGGTTGCCGCTCAGGACTCAAATGCAATGTATTTCTTGAAGTATCTCATCAGATGGTACAGATGGGTCGATCCGCTGCTGTGTACAGAGCCACCAACACCTGGCCAGGCATTATCTGAACTCATGTGAAGGACTTCCTTTACCCGGACTCATGTGGAAGGCTACTATATCCGGACTTAGGTGAAGGTTGCTTTATCCGGATTCTGGTGAAGGTCGCTTTTATGGTAACGGCTGCTTTATAGGGACTTGGTTGAACCTCGTGTTTAGAGTATAGTCCAGCTGACGTGCAAGCTTACCTCTGGATGCCATGCGAGGGACGGGATAGGAAATTGAACCTACTACATCGTCATACCGAATGACATTACCTTAGGTCAGCCCTATTCTGAGCCACACTACTACCTTCTGTCAGCCGTCTCTTGAGTCACACTACCTATCTACCAGTCCTCTCTCTATTCACATTGCCCTCTGCCAGCCCCATCCTGATTCACTTTACTCTCTACTATCCCCATCCTGATTCACATTTTCCTCTAACAATCCTCTCTTGGTTCACATCTATCCTCTACAATTCTCGTCCCGATTCACATTACGCTCTACCATTTCCGTCTTGATTCACCCCATCCCCCACCACTCTTGCACCGATTCACCCTTTCCCCTTATCACTCCTGAGCCGATTCTCCATACCCGACGTCGTCCCCCCGATTCATCCTGCCCCTAATAGTCAGGCGAATATTCAGGATCTGGTCAACGATGAAAAGCACAATGCAAGACTGGTATATGAGAACATATTTTACCTTAGTGAACTTAACCCTTCTGAGCTGTTTGAATGTTCAATGCAGTCATTAATATTAGTCAAAGTCTCGTAAAATTGAAGGAGTCCAGCGACCACTTCTGGTTGACAGTAGAAATCATGATGTTTAATAATATAAAATAGATTTGAACAATGATCAAGAAGGTTTTTTTCAATGAGTCAAAGTAATATATTTATTTTTGGATGTAGAGCTAATATCGCTATTTAAACGTTATGTTAGTGTTTTGGTTAGGTGGTGATAATGTTGCCTCGCTAGTGGATATCACTAAAACAGTCAAATATTTGATGTTATGTGGTTACCACCTACCGAACTATGAATACGCACCTAGTACTGGTCAGTCTTGTCCCGAATCATGATGCCAAACAAATTTGGATTTTTAAAAGCAGTCGATGTGGATATTAAGCTAGGAAATGTTAAAGTCCTCTGTCCGCTAATGATTCTTATTTTAAAGTGATCATTTATTTTTTAGTTACTGTATTATTTGTAAGCCTTTTTCTCCACCCCCAGATGCGCTCGTATCAGATAATAATTGTGTTCAGTGATAAGATCTTATTATCTGTGGGACCGCTGTCATCTGCGACTGTATGAACCTAAAAAAATATAAGTACATACACATATCAGTCAGCACATAACCATTAAAAAATGCATCATGATAACTGCATTCTTTGCTGCTCCAGCAGATAAGAAGATAATCTACATTGTTTCACAGCTGCTTGGCAACCGTGCGCAGGCCAACATGCGCTCCTTTGCAGAGACGCTCTGTAACAGGAGTGGTTTACATTACCCCTAAGAGGACTCCCTTGAATAACAAATTTCACCGTGATGGATTTGCGTATTTCTCTAGCCTGTAGCTGAATGGGTTAATAATATGTTATTGGGAGTCTTATAGGCTAATAGGAAGATTAGTAATTGACTATGGGCTGTGCGGTAGAGGCTTTGTTAAAGGCAGCCTTAATCCTTCTTGCCTTGCGCTAAATGCAGGTGCCGTTGCGTCATGTGTGACGTTTAGTCATGCAGTATCTTTTTTTTTTTTTTTTTAGTTGAGAGGTTCCAGCCACAAACAAAATTCCACATCAAGGCCGAGCCTTAATTGAAATATGGTGAGAAGAAAAAAGAATACAAGGGCAAATATTTACAAATTTTAGAGGAAGTGAAAAATTATTTGGATTTCAAACTATTGGTCATATAGTATATATCAGTCTTGACATCGAACCACTGGTCATCATCCACCATGCTGAAACGAAACCCTAACCCACAGAAGGAAACTCTCATGTCAGGACCCTATCCTCAGGACTATATGGATAGTTGAATTTCAACACATTGGATGAATAAAGATGAAGAAGCACTGTTACTCACATCCTACTGCTCACTTTATTTCATGTATATCGTGTATATCGTTGGTCTTCACTGATGGGCTGCTAGTTTCTGATGAAGCATGGCAACACCTTCATTGTTGGTGTACACCCCATGAGAGGGCGGAGGGGGCAGGGAGGGTCAATACCCAAGGGCCGTAGGGTCCGTCGAGGGGAGCCCGAGCCTGAACTTTTCCCTAATCCCGCTCAATTCTAGTCAAATAAAACAAATCCTAGTCCTGACTTAGTAATTGTTAACATAACACACAACATGCATGTTGCTCCGTTGATGAGCTGTTTGCTGTCCTGATTTAGGATTTTCCCGTTTAATATGTTTGGGAAAATAAAGTAAAGGCTCTGCAGATATCACCAGGCCCCTCTTCGAGTAGGTGCGAGGTTGTTTGCCCCGAGGCTCGGGCTGGCTGGCTGGCTCACGACGCTCCGTGTCGGTGTTGACTGAGCCACCAGGGACGCAGGGAGGGTATGAGCAGGCGTCAGACCCACCAGCTTGGGTACAGTCAGTACTCTCACCAGATACCGCCAGGCCAGCCTCTAACATTCGCACAATGGAGATATAATGACGAGGCTAACTTCTCTTCCAAGGGACTGTGTTGTGCGTTGGTAGTGTGTGTTGGAGGACCAGTTTCTTAGCTACCCAGACGTCCTGTACCAGCTTGGGTACAGTCAGTACTCTCACCAGATACCGCCAGGCCAGCCTCTAACATTCGCACAATGGAGATATAATGACGAGGTTAACTTCCCTTCCAAGGGACTGTGTTGTGCGTTGGTAGTGTGTGTTGGAGGACACTGGCAGTTTCTTAGCTGCCCAGACGTCCTAATTCCCATATTATTAAGAGCGAAGGTCGTCACAGATATCAAAAATGATTTCGGATGTTGGTTAGTAATTAATTAGCGTATCTGATATTGTTATTAAAGATGTATTACTATAGATTACTCATAATCCCATGTAGCATATGAAAATATTCCTAAGTTGATACCCACGAAGGAAGACACGTCATGATACGGGGATTGTCGCTTGTGTTACCAAGCAGCAGTCGGATTATTCAAACAAAACAAACCCACTGTTAAAAAGAAATACTTTATTTGATAGATTTCGATACCTCGATTGAGGACTGTGACACGAATCTTGAGGGAGATTAGATACCGATGACTGGAATAAAACGGATCAGCAACACACGCATTATAAGGACGGATCATCAACATATTGTGGAAGTGAGGGCGAGCGTTGGCTAGGACAGAGCTAGCTGGGTTCCCCGTGTTACATGACGAAGCGAAGGAGCCTCCTTATTATATCTACGGATCGTAATCACAACACTTGGAGACCTATTAATTATCAGTACGACCTTCTCTCATCTACCCTAAAGTTATCTCAGTATCTACTTGAGCATGACCCTCGGGTGTGATCAGTATGACCTGTAGGGGTCAGATCAGGTCACTCCATAATACCCGACGGTCACATCTATGTGCGTTGAGGGATTGGACCGTGGTGCTCTGACGATTTCAGTCTTCAGGTCCCACATGGGCATAGATTCCTGGACTATATATACAACTCATGCTATCAATAGATATTGCGTGTTTGTCCTTTGCTGAGTAGTGTGCAGACACAAAGCCCACGAGCACTCATGGTCGAAGCTGTGTCGCCAGGCGCAGACAGAGAGGAGCCCTGTACAGCTTCGACCAGTCGCCTACCGCTAATATATCATAAAATTATGTGAGCATCGCTCCCGGCATCGGTTTGCATGACGAAACAGTATCGCATCGCATTCCAGTCCCCAATGTATCACGATCGTTGTTGTCCGTCACTCACCATAACCGATAGACTTATATATCCACTCCCAGATATCTAAAACACCACTTCTTCCAGTTTTTCTCCATTCAAACTTACCTCCCAAATGACTTGTCCCTCAACTCTACTGTGCCTAATAACCTTGCTCTTATTCACAATTACTCTCGGCTTTCTTTTTTTCACACACTTTACCAAACTCAGTCACCAGCTTCTGCAGTTTCTCGCCCGAATCAGCCACCAGCGCTGTATCATCAGCGAACAACTATTGACTCACTTCCCAAGCTCTCTCATCCACAACAAACTGCATACTTGCCCCTCTCTCCAAAACTCTTGCATTCACCTCCCTAATAACCCCATACATTGACAAATTAAACAACCATGGGGACATCACGCACCCTTGCCGCAAACCGGTATTCACTGAGAACCAATCACTTTCCTCTGTTCCTACTCGTACACATGCCTTACATCCTCGATAAAAACTTTCACTGCTTCTAACAACTTGCCTTCCACACCATATACTCTTAATACCTTCCACAGAGCATCTCTATCAACTGTATCATATGGATTTGGCAGCGGATGGAACCATGGAAGCGGAAGTGAGTCATAGGGTGGGGGAGGGGGCAAAAGTTCTGGGAGCGTTGAAAAATGTGTGGAGGGCGAGAACGTTATCTCTGAAAGCAAAAATGGGTATGTTTGAAGGAATAGTGGTTCCAACGATGTTATATGGTTGCGAGGCGTGGGCTATAGATAGAGTTGTGCGGAGGAGGGTGGATGTGCTGGAAATGAGATGTTTGAGGACAATATGTGGTGTGAAGTTGTTTGATCGAGTAGGTATTGAAAGGGTAAGAGAGATGTATGATAATAAAAACAGTGTGGTTGAGAGAGCAGAAGAGGGTGTTTTGAAATGCTTTGGTCACAAGGAGAGAGTGAGTGAGGAAAGATTGACAAAGAGGATATATGTGTCAGAGGTGGAGGGAACGAGGAGAAGTGGAAGACCAAATTGGAAGTGGAAAGATGGAGCGAAAAAGATTTTGAGTGATTGGGGCCTGAACATGCAGGAGGGTGAAAGTTTTGTGGGGCCTGGATGTGGAAAGGGAGCTGTGGTTTCGGTGCATTATACATGACAGCTAGAGACTGAGTGTAAACGAATGTGGCCTTTGTTGTCTTTTCCTAGTGCTACCTCGCGCACATGCGGGGGAGGGGATTGTCATTTCATGTGTGGCGGGGTTGCGACGGGAATGAATAAGGACAGACTATGAATTATGTACATGTGTATATATGTATATGTCTTTTGTGTATATATATATGTATACGTTGAGATGTATACGTGCGTGTGTGGACGTGTATGTATATTCATGTGTATGTGGATAGGTTGGGCTATTCTTTCGTCTGTTTCCTTGCGCTACCTCGGAAACGCGGGAGACAGCGACAAAGTATGATAAATAATATATATATAAATATATATTGAACATGTATGTATTGAACAGTCTTAACAACATACAGAGAAACACCGGATCAGTAACATACAAGCTAACGGAATAGCAACGCAAGAGCAGATCAACAATAAAAGAGTGGATCAGTAACACAAGATAAAAGCGGATCAGCAACTAAATATAAAAACGGAACAACATAACACAAGATAAGAGTGGATCAGCAACACAAGAGCCGATCAGCAACGTGCAAGTTAACGGATCATCGACACAAGAGCTGATCAGCAACATACAAGATAAGAACGAATCAGCAAATGCAAGATAAGAATGGATCAACAACAAACAAGATAAGAACGGATAAACAAGAAGTCAGAACGGATCAGCAACATATAAAAACGGATCAGCAACTGACAAGATAAAATCGGGTCTGCAACAGTCAGGAACAGATCAGCTACATACAAGAATGGATCAATAAAATTACAATATAAGAACACATCAGCACCAGACAACGGATAAGCAACTGATACGGATGAATCAGCAACGGACAGTATAAGAACTGATCAACAACGTACAATATAAGAACGGATCAACAACGTACAATCTAAGAACGGATCAACATCTTACAATATAAAAACTGATTAACATCATACAATATAAGAACGGATTAACAACATACAATTTAAGAACGGATCAGGAAGACGCAAGAAGGCATTTGAAAGCTAGAGGGATATATGACGCTGGAATGGCAAACTTTCGTCACCGTAGTCGGGTTGTTATCGAACTGAGAGGGTCTGTCATCGTACAGTCGTTGTTTCGTAAGAGTTGAGTCATCATACCAAAGGGAATGATGTCCAACTAGTTCCGTAAATCACTTTCAGAACAGATATCAAAGGGGAAACCAAATCAAGATGATCATAAGTTTACCAGATTTCACATATAGTTAGGTTTCTACAACTATTGACCTGGGAAAAGGCAGACGATGGGAATCTGCCATAACCGTGGATGCATCACATGAGGGAGGAGGTCGCCTCGTGGGGATAGCTGGGCTGGCTGGTTTCCTGGAGATGCCCGGGCAATCCTCACCACGGCCACTGTCCCGGACGCTCCTCGACCCGAGTCGACATTTGGTCACCAACGGAGCGTGCTAGGCTTCACCATGACTCCACATTAGCGGCCCCGTAACGGCACGTTGCTCTAAGGGGCTCATAGAACTTAACTAGGCTTAAATATGTGTACCTAGGACTTAAGAATTCTGAAACTCATCTTCAATGGCGGTAGATATATTCAATGAAATGTTATTAATACTTGGGAATTAGGTGGACTAAATGAAGATGAGAGTGTTAGTCTTGACTAGGGTCTGAGCTCCTTGGAATACGAAGTAAACAAATTGAACTGGGAACTGAGAGACAGACGGTAAGTAGGGGGAACTGAGACAGCCACCTCGCCTGACCACGTTGACGGGGTCAGGTTCCTAATCCACCCAGGGTGAGGGGGGCTACATGTCATGTTACTCAGGGAGGTCGCATGTACTGCCTAAGGTCACACTCCAGGGGTCACATGCGCAACCGTTTGAGGTTTCTTCTATGATAGTATAGAGTCACAAACTTGGAGGTAAGTCACCCTCTTATGGTGCCCACATGAAAGTACGTAATTACATAAAACAGGAGGTAAATCACCCATCTTTGATCCCCCGGCAAGTAAGTCATCACATAAAACGAGATAATTCCCACATTTTATGAAGACTTGAAAGTTATGTTGTGAAGTCCACGCCCCACTGGAATGCCTGACAATATTTCGATCCAGCTATTAAACAAGAAAAAAGTTAAATATACTTAAATTGTTTTATGTTGTGAAGCTGTCGTGAATTTTATCAAGCTTTTTTACGAAAGATTTAGTTCTTTGAATTGATAGATAATCGTCTCCTTGAGCACAGTATATGCCTTATCCTCAAGGGTCAGGTCAAATACTTGGCCACCATATCCAAAGCTTCAACTTTTAGGGCCTTTGGGCCTAATTACTTTCCTCCCCCTCTCTATGGGAGGGGGGATTTTGTGGAATCCCTTCAAAATGTTTGACGGTGTAAAGTTTTCAAGGAAAGTCCAATTGTATAATCTTATCCCCCCCCCCCCCAAACTTCTGGGTCCTGGGATTAGCTAAGGGGAATCTGAATTTCTCATATCCAGGACCCTGAACCTATTGTTCCATGGGATGTGGCCCCCATCACGCACACGTAAGCAGGTTTAAGCGTCCTGTAAAATGTATCAAATTCGTAACACTTTGTTTTAAAGATCGTTATGAAGTATTCTATTTTATGTGCACGATGCTTCATATTAATCAGTTTCATAAAAAAAGAAGTATTCAGTGTGTCAGAGTACTCGTCCTAGAGATGACTAATAGATGTTTACCAAGAACAGTTAATGTCATTTCCATCCACGCAAGTTCAAGTTTGGTCGTCTTCTACATACCCTCCGTCTCCTACCCAGAAAGTGTTTACATTTTAGAAAATGTTTTTGCTTCATAGAGACGACCTTAAGTACAACTGTGACATATCACATACCCAGAATAGTCAGAATCGCCACATATAAAAGAGTAATGCAGGAATACAAAAGTTGCCCTAAGATATCAAATGTCATTTTCTGTGCTTACGAAAATGGGAAGCTGTAGTCATGTATAATTACACTTGTGGATCAGAACGAAGTGATTGTACAACCGTTAAAGTTTGATCTAAGGGGGCTCACAGGAGCAGAAGCTTTCACAATAATGGGGCTGACCACCCCTGTTTTTCAAAGTGGGTGACCTCCCGGCCGCCCCCACTGTCCTAGAAGTCTGTTGCAAGGAGTACGTGATTGTATGCATCGAATAAAGACTAAATAGGAATCAAATATATTTAGAGCAATGCAGGTTATTTTCAAGACATCTTTTAGGATCGTTAACACGTTTTCTGGAACGGTTAAAGTTACCTAAAAATGAAAAGTAATGCAACATCAAAATATTTTCCAAACACCAAACACATACTCCACCACTATCAGTTTGTGGGAACAAAATTCACAAAATTTATATAGTCCTTTCGTTGTTTCAGATCTTGTAAAGACTTTAATGCCATGTAAAAAATCGTCATTTTAGGGCGGCTTGTGGGCCATTATAAGTTGGATGACCTGCTAATGGTCTACATCTGAATGTTAACTCCGCCATAACAGAAAATGGAGAAAGGAAAACGTATCAAAGAAAACGAAGTTTTTGAAACCATAAACATTATTTATTCATTCTATTTTCCTCTTGTTCAGTGGTACACTGCCAACGAAAAGTATGAAGTGAGGAAAGAATATAAAAACTGTCTTTTTAACAAATTAGTAATTGAGCATCTTTATACCAAGAAGATTTGATCAGAGCGTCTGGTTTGCATGTCTTATGAACCTTCTCACTGCTTGACCACAACTATTACTTACCCATTCTCATTATGTTTCATATATCAATTGAGAGTTCCTTCACTTTGGTAGTTTTGGGGGTTGGAGTTAGTAACCCCGTTTATGCAAAATGATTCTCAAAAATAAAAACGAAGATCTCAACCATAGCTATGCTGTGATTTAGATAAAACATGGTGTCCCAAATGAAATGATATAAATAGTATTATGATGATATCGTGATGCTGTAAATATAAGCATATATATATGGAACAATACATCCTTAAAATGATATGTGTAGTAGTTACTCATGTAAGGCAGTGTTTTCTACAAATCTTGAAATGAATGTCATGTAAGTCCTCTGAAACGAGAAACACTTTAGTAGGTAGAAAATGCTTTGGAAACGTATTTCATCTCAGCTGCTTCAGTGGAAGAAATGTTATGATTTGAACTGTCGAGACGAATTGTTGGAAAGAAATGAGGGCTAATACAGAAAGTATAAACTGTTGAAAAAACGTTAGAGGGAAATATTTTACTAATTCAAGACAGTCTTTGTAATCGTTACACATGTAAACTGTCGATATATTAGTTAGTGTGAGACGAGGTTCTCGTACAGCAGTGAGAATTATACTAGCTAAGCTAGGGCAGTGTGCCATTAGGATCACATCACCCACCAGCCCCGTGATATACTTCCTAGTCAAGTATAGAAAAAAAGAATATATATATATATATATATATATATATATATATATATATATATATATATATATATATATATATATATATATATATATTCCTATGAGTCCACGGGGAAAATGAGACACGATAAGTTCCCCCCATGGACTCGGAATATCTTGATCACGCGCAAATTTTGACTTTCCAAAAGAAAAAACAAAGAAGAGGGCCAGGTGAGAATATTCCCTCAAAGGCTCTGTCCTCTGTTCTTGACGTTACCTCAGTAACGCGGGAAATGGCGAATAGTATGGAACCACATTACATGCGGGAAAACCTTATTAGGAGACATTTGAAATCTCGATTAACATTTCAGGTGCTCGGCGCGAACGGTTGGTGAATTGTTAAACGAAACAAGTTAAGGTGTTATTGGACTGTTTAATTGTGTAGGCACTGAGTGTCTGCATTTTAGGCCAGCTAGTGGTTATTTTGGAAGGGAAGTCTAGGTAGATGAGGCTTAGTTTAGAGTGTAGTGGATGACCTGTCTGTAGAGGGTTTTATGGGAATTTTCTCCATATTTGGTCCCAAGTTGTGCTCTATGGACATTTAGTTTGCCCTAGTTTTGTATTGATGCTGTGTCATAAATGTATTGTACGTAATGCTTAGAACTGTTGGTGTTATGTTTAATGTCTGTTCAAGGTGACTGGAGGTTGTGAGTTGGATTCATGTCTGTGTTGAGGTTAAAAGAGCGACTGAAAATTTCTGTGATGAAGCTGACATTCTGGTCTGGGTAAACCATTGTTCCCTTTTTATAAAATGTGGTATCAGGGTATCAAGATACGATTGTAAATTTGTCTCTATATGGAAGGATCTTGTAATTTGCTAGAAGTAATGATCGGTCATGTAAGATGAGATTCTAGATGGCTCGAGAGAAAACTGTTACTTGGGGAATTCTGTGGTAGAGTTTAAGTGTTTTATAGGTGAAGTCACTGAGTGATTCTGCCATGGCGTCCAGCTATGAAATTGGCCAACCACTCATTGTTTTGGAGGATGTCAAGTGTATTCTGTGTGAAGATATGTCCGGGAACAGTGCCAAATGCTTTCCATGTCTCTTATCGTAACTAGTAATGTGCGAGATGGGGCTGTGGTTGGTTGAAGCTATCTGTAACTTGTGTGATTGGTTCTTAAACCATGTTATGTTGGTAAGAGTAAGATGTTTTGCTTAAATCTGTTCTGGATCAGTTTTTCACAGGGGCTGGAGGATAAAAATGATATATGGCGGTAGGAGGAAGAGGGGTAGGGTGGTTTGGAAGGTTCTAAGAATGGAATTACTTTGGCAAGTTTCCAGATATAAGGGATTTTGTTGTGTGGCCAAGAAAGCTGGAGATATCTGTAAGTGCTTGGAGTGCGGATGGACCAAAGTGTTTCATGCAAACAACTTGTGTGTTTTCAGGACCAGCAGTGGGAGTTTTTGTTATTTTCAATTGCTTTGTTTGTATCAGTGGGAATGAAGGGTCTAGATGGATTTTGTATAGCTGTTTCATTGTTATAGCTGTTTCATTGTTTTTGGGTATGAATGTTCTGAGAGGGGCAACTAGTGGGGTATTCAGTTATTTCTTGGTGGGTGTAAGGATGAAAGTTTGTAGAGGCTTTAGTGTAAGAGGATATGATATGAATGGGAAGAGGGTACTGAAAGTGAAAACTTGGAAGAGAGGCTTGTGTGAGAGGATACCATAAAAGATTGGGTGCAGAATGGCAGGAGGTGAGAGTAGACAAAATGAGGGGTGTGGGAAAGGAATGGAAAGTATTTAAGAAAGCAGTACTTAGTTGAGTAAGAGAAGTGTGTGGCATGTTGAAAGGGTAGGAGGGCGTGTGAGAAGGGTACTGAGTGGTGGAATGAGGAAGTTACGTTGGTGAGGAAAGAGAAAGGGGAGATGTATAGGTGTCGTTTGCAGGGAAGGAGTAAAGGGGAAATGTACAAGGGGAAGTGGCAGGTCAACAGAAAGATGCAGGGGATGAAAAAGAGGGCAAATGAAAGTTGTGTTGAAATAGTATCAGTAAACTTCTGAGACAATAAGAAAATGTTGCAAAAAGAATGAGGGAACAGATGGGAAAGTAGAGCCAGGAAAAGAAGACACGAAGACATGGAGTGAGTTAGAACTTCAAGTGTGAGATGAAAGGGTGGCAAATGTGGATTGTTTGGGAAGTGGATATATCTAAAGTGAGAGTATCATGGCAAGTGACTTAGTGAAAAGAAAAGAGGTTGATAATGCCTTGTGTAAGATGTAATGTGGCAAAAAAAAAAAAAAAACTTGAATGGATGGGATTGCAGTTGAATTTCTTCAGGAAGGGGGGGGGGGGAATCATATCTGCTGATTGGTTAGTAAGGATGAACGCATATCTCAAATTGAGGTGCTTGAGAAGCGGGGGAATACCTATACGGGGAAATTGTATGGGTTTAGGAGGAAAAGGGAATGTTTGAATCACAGAGGTTCAGTATACCCGGTAAGTTTTATGGGAGAGCGGTGATTGAGAGGTTGGTGATATGCACAAAGCGTCATCCTGGGGAGGAACAGTGAGGAGCACTTCCATTAAATTCAATACAGGTTGAGCATCCCTAATCTGAAAATCCGAAATCATAAAAACTCCGAAACTTTTTTGAACGGCGACATGACATTACAAGTGGAAAATTCCACACCTGACCTCACTTCCCCATATTGGGCTCTGAGGCTCTGTTAGCGTCGGTTTCTTACATAGTTACCATCAGACCTACGTGCATTAGTTTTTTTTTTCCCCTATTCTCTGCTCTTTGTGACTAGGTGTAAGGAAATGATTGCTTATCAGTAGCATACATATTCAGTCGGTAATGAAGGTGATGCCAAATGACCACAGACTGTCCACATGGGCGGCTAACGTTGTGACACAGCTTTCAGATGGTTCAGTTACACAAAGATATTGTATACCTAACCTGCAAGCTATGTGTATAAGTTGTATATGAAACATAAATGGATTTCTCATTATCCGTCATGATAAATGTGGAAAACAGGATGGTACGGAAACAAACGGGTTAGAACTGCGACATACCTCAACGTTTCAACCGTCCAACGATCTTCCTCAGGAGATACTGATTTCCAGCATTTGGCGGGACTGTGTTCCCCAGCAGTGATGGTCACCCGATCGGACGCCTTGGCGTGTCACTCTGGATCGCTTATCCTGCTGCCGGCAGGTAAACCCAGACTTTGTGTTAACGTTATTTCAGTCCTCTAGGTAAGTTCTCACACTATCACTAAACGGTCGACACCAAAGCAGCTACAAGGAAGTGACAAACCGTTTACTGATAGTATGAAAGCTTATCTATAGGAAGGAAGAGAACAACGTTAACACAAGGTCTGGGTTTATCTGCTGACTTGTCAGATAGCGGAGATCGGTGTGAACGGGTGGGGGCAGCAGGACAAGCGTCGCTATCCAATCAGAGAGCGACACGTCAAAGCGTCCGACTAGGACACCATCACTTGCTGGGAACACAGTGCTGCTTAATGCTGCAATCAATATCCCCTGAGGAAGATGGTTGAACGGTCGAAAAGTTGAGGTATGTCTCAGCTCTAACCCGTTTGTTTCCATACCATCCTGTTTTCCACATATCTCACTATGTATATGTAAGAAATCCAAAATCCGAAAAGTTTAAAGTCCGAAACTTCTGGTCCCAGCATTTCGGATAAGGGATACTCAACCTGTACCTGCATTAAGAACATGATGTAATGAATAAATTGTCCTATGAATAGAATGATCATGTGAATATAATGTACTTCTAGTGCATGTCTTGCACTTGAACATGATAGGTGTTGGTTTCCACCTGAATGAGATTATCCTGAGAATGAAAAGTCACTTTGGTGAGACTGTATTATACGCACAGTCATCAAAAAAAAAACTTACTCCAAAGAGGTCCATCACTTCCCTATATTTGGAGTAATGCAGCCTTAGAGCTGTAAGAACTCCTGAAAAGTGGATCCTGGAATAACTCCAGGGCTGGTTAGTCAAAAACAAATAGGTAGATAAGCATGATAGAGGAAGGATGAAGTATTCTGTGTAATGTAAATGATTATTTACTGCCCTAAAAGAATTTCACCTGGCTCATTTTTTCTTTTTAGACCCTGTGAAAAGGTCTAAAGGCTTGCTGTTTACCTAACCTTGCTTGTTTTTATGTTGCAGTGAGTGAGGTGAAAGAATTAAACTCCAGAGGTGAAGAACAGGTCCTACACAATATATATCTCAGGGAAAGGTTCAAAGTAAGTTGCATGTCTCATCTATATCTTCCTGATGAAATTATCAGTCTCTAAGCAGAGCTGGCATATGATCATCCATTTGCTTGCTCTAGTATTATTTTTTCTTGTTTATATCTCCAGCAACTGGAATAATTTATAATGTAAGGATCACAGGGCCTCTGAGAGGAATTTTATCGGGGTACAAGGTTTCTTTCAGGACCCCTTCCCTCTCTTATTATGGCTCAGTAGTGTCTACTTCACATGTGCTTTAAGAGTATTTTAACAATGTAGATTCACACATAATGTGGATGCTAGTCTACATGACTTGACCTAAAAAATTTAAGTGTAGGTGAGGAGCTGACGGAAGATAACTCCACAGGAGGCCTATGGTCAGAAGAGGATCAGTGAGTATATGCAAAAATGTTTTGAGATTCCAGGAAATCCGTGTGCCCCCTTTTGGACCCCTGGTTCTGGGTACAATGTACCACTGGCACCCCCTCTCAGAGGCCCAGAAGGTTCATGTTCATGAACTTTGTAGAACATAGTTATAATTGAGGGACTTTACGAACAGACTTGTGTCCCCTCTTGGTTTATTAGTAGCTCGATTTATGATGAGTTCAGTATTACATTGTAGCAGGTGTGGTGGAAGGGATTGATTTTCAAAATTACCAATGTAATGTAGTTAGTAGGTGTGTTTTTACTTGTCTTACTTGTATAGTAGAATGTGATGAATTTTGTGAAGAAGGAATAAATTTCTAGTAAGCTGTGTAAAGCTAATGAAGGTTTGATAGGTTTATGAGCTCATGAACTGTTAGATAGAGATAGAGACTTAAGGATGGCTTGCTTCATGAAGCTTATCTATTTTACATTAACAGTGGAGATATGCTATTTTGAGTTAATACAGTTGGCTTATTTATTTTACTTAATCGCCGTCTTTCGTGTCAGTAGGGTAGCGCAAGGAAACAGATGAGGAATGGCCCAACCCACCCACGTACACATGTATATACATAAATGCCCTTACAAGCATATATACATACATATACGTTTCAACGTATACATAACATATATATACGCAGACATATATACTCATGTACAAGTTAGCTATCTTAACGAAAAGTGCTTATGCAGTATATTTTGAAGTAAACGGGTTGTACACTTACAAGTTGTGTATTGTATGTTAGGTTACAGGTTACACATTAAAGAAAACAGTAAGATTTTAAAACGAGGTATTTTATACCGAAAATTTATTGCAGTTTTCTTGAATGGAAAACAAACAGTATGCTGTTAATAGGAAAGACCATTTTACATTACTAATACCATAAGTAAAATTTGGTATAGAGACTGTGAAGCCAGGTTGTTGATAGGGCACTGTAGTTTTGGTGCACTGTACATGATGAATGGAATGTGGATGTGAGTGAACCAGGCCTTTCTTCGTCTATTGTTGGCATTACCTTGCTAATGTAGGAAATGACAGACAAGTATGAATGAAAGAGAGAAAAGAAAAACATATCTTTTCCCTGGGATAGGAGAGAAAAAATTCTTCCTCTGTATTTCCTGTGTGTTGCAGAGGATGACTTAAGTAGGGGGCTGATCCTCCCCTTCTTGTATTTCAGTTTTTAGATTATGGGACAGGTGAAGGAGCCAAGAGAGCAGAGCTCATCCTTCTCAAAAGCTCAGGCTGAGGTGTCTGAATATATGTAGATGTAACAAAGATGAGAAAAAAGGAGAGATAGGTAGTATGTTTGAAGAAAGGAACATGGATCTTCTGGCTCTGAAAGAAACAAAGCTCAAGGGTAAAGGGGAAGAATGGTTTGGGATTGTATTAAGGGTAAAGGAGGGATTTGGTATGAAGGCAAAAGTAAAGGAAGGGGTAGCACTATTGCCAAAGCTGGAGTTGTGGGAATGTATGAAAAAGTGTGTAAAGAAATGAGCTATAGACTGATGCAGGTAAAATGGATTGCGAGAGATGGAAGATTATTAATGCTTATGCTCCTAGCCATGAGGGGAAATATGATGAGAGTCAAGTGTTTTTGGACTTATTGAGTGAGTGTGTTAGCAGTTTTGATGCATGAGACTGGATATTGTGACTGTGATTCAGATGTTAATGTGAGTAATATGGCAGTTGCGGGTATGATTGGGGAGCATAAGGTTCAGTAAGGTGAATGGAAATGGTGAAAAGGATGAGGAGTTGTATGCTGAAAAAGGGCTGGTGACATATACACAGGTATATGTTTGTGACTAAAAAAGAAGGTAAGTGGGCATTCTTGGCTTGTATACTAATTGTTAGATGTGCAACAGAGACTCTCGGGTGTGAATGTGCTGAGAAGGCAGCCGGTAGACTGTTATCACCTGGTGGAGGCAAAGGTGAGGATTTGTAGAGGTTTTTGGGGAAGGGGAAATTATATAGGTGGAAAAATTGTGGTGAGAGTAAGTGAGCCTGGAAAAGAGACTTGTGTGAAGAAATGCTATACACACATGTACATATTCATACTTGCTTGCCTTAATCCATTCCTGTTGCTACCCCGCCTCTCAGGAAACAGCATCACTACTCCCCCACTTTAGCAAGGTAGTGTCAGGAAAGCAGACAGAAAAGGCCATGTTTATTCACACTCAGTCTCTAGCTGTCATGTGTAATGCACCAAAACCACAGCTCCCTATCCACATTCAGGCCCCACAGACCTTTCCATGGTTTACTCCAGACGCTTCACATTCCATGGTTTACTCCAGACACTTCACATTCCCTGGTTCAGTCCATTGACAGCTCTTCGACCCTGGTGCACCACATCATTCTAATTCACTCTATTCCTTGCACGCCTCTCACCCTCCTGTATGTTCAGGCCCTGTCACTCAAACTCTTTTTCACTCCATCCTTCCACCTTCAGTTTGGTCTCCCGCTGTTCCTTGTTCCATTCACCTCTGACATATAACCTCTTTGTCAGTTTTCCTTGCTCATTCTCTCCATATGTCCAAACCATTTCAACACACCCTCTTCTGCTCTCTCAACCACACTCTTTTTACTTCCACACATCTCTTACCCTTTTATTACTTATTTGATCAAACACCTCACACCACATATTGTCCTCAAACTTTTCATTTCCAACACATCCGCCTTTCTTTGTACAACCCATGCCCATGCCTTGCAACTATATAACATTGTTGGAACTATTCCTTCAAAAATACCCATTTTTGCTCTCCAAGATAACATTCTCTCATTCCACACATTTTTCATTGCTCCCAGAACCTTCGCTCCCTCTCCCACCCTGTGACTCACTTCTGCTTCCATGGTTCTATCTGCTGCTAGGTCCATTCTCCGTTATCTAAAACACTTCACTTCCTCCAATTTTTCTCCATTCAAACTTACATCCCAGTTAACTTGTCCCTCAACCCTACTGAACCTAATAACCTTGTTCTTATTCACGTTTACTTTCAACTTTCTCCTTTCTCACACTTTTACAAACTCAGTCACCATCTTCTGCAGTTTCTCACTCAAATCAACCACCAGAACTGTATCATCAGCAAACAACAACTGACTTACCTCCCAGGCCTTCTCATCCCAACAGACTGCATACTCACCCCTCTCTTCAAAACTCTTGCATTCACCTCCCCAACCACCCCACCCATAAACAAACCAAACTTCCTTTGGGACATCACACACACCTGCCACAGACTGACATTCACTGGGAACCAATCACTCTCCTCTCTTCCTTCTCGCACACATGCCTTACGTCCTTGATAAAAACTTTTCACTGCTTCTGATATTGCACCTCCCCCCACACCACATACTCTTAAAACCTTCCACAAAGCATCTCCCTCAACCCCATCATATGCCTTCTCCAGATCCATAAATGCTACATACCAATCTAATCTGTTTCTCTGATCCCCAAAGCGAACACCCGATCCACACATCCTCCACCACTTAGAAAACCACACTGCTCTTCCATAATCTAATGCTCTGTACATTCCTTCACCCTCCCAATCAATACCCTCTTATACAATTTCCCAGGAATACTCAACAAGCTTATGCCTTTGTAGTTTGAATACTCACCTTTATCCCCTTTGCCCTTGTACAATGGCATTATGCATGCATTCCACCAATCCTCAGGCACCTCACCACGGTCCATACATACACTGAAGATCCTTACCTAACCTAACCTAACCTAACCTTTTCCAGCAGCACCAGCAGTTCCAAATTGTTACAATCTGTAGTAGGGAGAAGATGGATTCCTTTAAGGTGATGAGTTTTTTGACAAAAATATGCCCCATTTTATCAGCTGATGATGATGAAGCCTTACTAAACATGGCTTTCACTCCCTTTGTTCTGTCCACTGCCATATCCACTTCCAGGTATCTAAAACACTCCACTTCCTCTAGGATTTCCACTTTCAAACTTATCCTGTTGACTGTCCTAAGGGTTCTGACCTATTTCCTATTCTGTTTCTTCTCTCCATTAATGATCTTTACTCATCAACTTCTTACCTTATTACCTCTGAAAACAGATAATTTCAATTTTCACATATCAGTTCAATTTCCCTTTTCTTTATTCCAGTACTCATTCTCTTTCTTGCATTGAATATATCTCCTCTCTTAATTTAGACCTAAGCAGTACCTTAGAAGGGGGAAACACTAGGTAGTAGTTGGTTGACTGGCAACAACCAGGGAGGTATATTACCATTACTACCCACCTGGGTATTGGGAAGGTTAGTGAAGCCAACACTTCAGTGGTTATTAAGTTGCACCCCTCTGACCCAGGTAGCTGTCTTTTCTTTCTATTTCACCCACATGTGGCCTACTATCATTCTGTCCTCAAATATACAATCTCTCTGTGTCATACATGACACTTGACAACATTTAACTTATACAGCTCATTCTTCATTACTAGATTTTCCTGTGATGAGCACTGTGCACTAGCCCTGCCTTTTGGCAAAATGTTAGAAGCAATAGATAGTTGCAGTGAGCAAGAGTATTAGATAATAACATTAAGTAGAAATAGTTGGTAGGAGCATTGGGTAGAAGTAATCAGTGGGAACATTAGGTAGGAGCCTCTGCAAACATGTCACTCATTTCCCCCAGTTAACTTTCAGGATGCTATGGTTCAACTTTAATATTGGAAACATCATAGGTATTATCATGTCCTCCACTTTCTTTTGGAAATCCAGGATAATCAAATTACAAAGTCTTCATCCCAAAGGCTTTGGATGCTGTATAGGTTTTTTTTTTTTTTTTTTTTTTTTTTTTTTTTTGCCGCTGTCTCCCGCGTTTGCGAGGTAGCGCAAGGAAACAGACGAAAGAAATGGCCCAACCCACCCCCATACACATGTATATACATACGTCCACACACGCAAATATACATACCTACACAGCTTTCCATGGTTTACCCCAGACGCTTCACATGCCTTGATTCAATCCACTGACAGCACGTCAACCCCGGTATACCACATCGCTCCAATTCACTCTATTCCTTGCCCTCCTTTCACCCTCCTGTATGTTCAGGCCCCGATCACACAAAATCTTTTTCACTCCATCTTTCCACCTCCAATTTGGTCTCCCTCTTCTCCTCGTTCCCTCCACCTCCGACACATATATCCTCTTGGTCAATCTTTCCTCACTCATTCTCTCCATGTGCCCAAACCATTTCAAAACACCCTCTTCTGCTCTCTCAACCACGCTCTTTTTATTTCCACACATCTCTCTTACCCTTACGTTACTTACTCGATCAAACCACCTCACACCACACATTGTCCTCAAACATCTCATTTCCAGCACATCCATCCTCCTGCGCACAACTCTATCCATAGCCCACGCCTCGCAACCATACAACATTGTTGGAACCACTATTCCTTCAAACATACCCATTTTTGCTTTCCGAGATAATGTTCTCGACTTCCACACATTCTTCAAGGCTCCCAGAATTTTCGCCCCCTCCCCCACCCTATGATCCACTTCCGCTTCCATGGTTCCATCCGCTGCCAGATCCACTCCCAGATATCTAAAACACTTCACTTCCTCCAGTTTTTCTCCATTCAAACTCACCTCCCAGTTGCCTTGACCCTCAACCCTACTGTACCTAATAACCTTGCTCTTATTCACATTTACTCTTAACTTTCTTCTTTCACACACTTTACCAAACTCAGTCACCAGCTTCTGCAGTTTCTCACATGAATCAGCCACCAGCGCTGTATCATCAGCGAACAACAACTGACTCACTTCCCAAGCTCTCTCATCCCCAACAGACTTCATACTTGCCCCTCTTTCCAAAACTCTTGGATTCACCTCCCTAACAACCCCATCCATAAACAAATTAAACAACCATGGAGACATCACACACCCCTGCCGCAAACCTACATTCACTGAGAACCAATCACTTTCCTCTCTTCCTACACGTACACATGCCTTACATCCTCGATAAGGTACCGTACTTATTTCTCCTGGAAGCAGTTATTTTATATCTATTTTTTTCTAGTATGGAGTACTGCTTGCATATCTTGGATGGCTCTTCATCCTCTTGCCTATTAATGATAGCGGAATCAAATGCCTTCCATTCCATTAGATGTGTAGGGATCACATCTACAGCCATCTCCTTTTTTATTTGCAGCTGTGCTGCTGTGCTATGCCTGTTCTTCAGACTGCTGCTCTCAGTAGCTGTCTACTAATATATCTGGCTGGTACCTGTCAAAGTTTTTGTATGGAGGTTGTCCACATAAGGATTGGCCATTATGATACCTTCTTTCCTTGAATAGCAAAGTTGTGGAACTCTCTTCCTTCTCTCATTTTCCCTCTTTTTATAACATTTCTACCTCTAAGAGGTATATTTCTAAACAGTAGCAGAGCTCAGATTAATTTCATCCCTCAATATTTCGTACTTTTTACCTTTCACCCAACATTACCTTGCCTGGGACATTTTTGCCCATGCCTTATCTGTCACTGTTCAAAGAAAATAAAAAGATTACCACTTTTTCATCAGTTTGTTAGATTATAATCATTACTTTTGTTTTATATGGTATAGATGATAAAGAAAAATCTGATTTCAGGACTTACAAAAATCCTTGGAGAATGAGCTCAACAATGTCATCGAGAAACGTTTGGGATTCTTTGAAGAGGAGAATCTGCCTGTTGCCAGCTGTTTATCAAGAAGCACTTCATCCTCCTTCACATCTGCACTCACTCGTTCACACAGTATAAAAAGAGAGTATGTAGTTTTTCATATTCTTGGTATCTAGCAAAGTCTTTGAATGCATCTGTATGAGAGATGCTGTCTCCCCACATTCACCAGACATAACCTTCTCTCTTTCTCTCAAATAGGTCAAATTCTAAATGAGAGCAATGTGAAAGCATGAAATTAAATGATTTTTTAGGATTATTACTAATGGAGATTATAAAGAATCAGGCAAAACTTAAATACACCCCCTCCCCAACACACATCTGAGTTCCATTCTGTCTGACCGGTTGGATCTCAAATTGGACGTCAGTCGGATGCATGTCAGCATGGCATGTAGAATTCATATACCCTGTACTGCGTTCTTTTATCCTACTCAATTTCTGTCATGATTATCTCATTTTTTATTAACCAGCTTTATTATATGATTCTGTAGTCTTTTTTTACCTCTATTAAAGATTCTATAGTTCATATATTATAAGTTGTGTAGGTCATAACTAGGGAAGTGCCTGTGTGTAGAACACAATGGGCAAGAATATGGAGTAAATGAGGAAGAGATTGATGCCTGCTGGATAGAGAAGATAATGAATAAACCATGGAAAATATAGAATTTCCCTGTCAACCATGGGGTTTACGTTCCTTGATCCCACGGTTGACAAAACCATGGTTGGCAAGGTATTATCCTTGTGGAAAATAGGGGTTTGGGTGACTAACCCTTGAGAGACATACTGTAAGTCCAATTATGAGCATCTCATAATCAAAGATCGGTATTTTATACCTCAGAAACATATTTATACTACAAAAGTATAAGAAATGATGTACAAAACGGCACGGAAAAGGAATAAAGATGAGTACTGTGTATAACATGGTAGTACATCACCCCTGAAACTCTGCTCTTGGCCTCTGTATATGTGCAAAACAGCCAGCCAGCTCAGTCTCACAGAAGGCTGCCTTTTTTTCTTTGTTTCACACTGCTTACTGACTAACACCAAAATACCTTCTAACTGACACTGCACCATCACCATATGCAAGGCAATTAGAGAAGTCCACATTTTGCTCCAAAGATATATATATTTCTCTACATTAGCTGAGATGGCACAGGCAGCTAAGGCCCTAATCAAGGCCATCCTTCTCTCCAGAATTTACTTTTCCAAAAGATGGAACAGAGAAGGGGGCCAAGTGAGGATTTTTCCTCTGGGGCTCAGTCCATATGTCTAAGATGTGATATTTCTACCTAAATCCTTTTACAAAGTATTAAGGAGATTTGTTTTATAGAAAAAAGACCATTTCACAGATGTAAAGAAAAGAATTAGAAAATTTCCACAATATTTGTGGTTCTGTTTGACACCCCAACTCTTTCCCAGACATAATGAATATATTAAAAAAGTGCACAAAGCTCTAACATACAGCAAGGAAAGTATTATGATTTCAAAAGAAATAAACTGGCAAATAAGTATATTTGGTAATGGAGTTGAAATTATAATGAACTGTTTATCTTCTCATGCATTTTCTTAACAACTATGAGCTGTCATTCTTTGAAAGTTTTGTTTTAAACTTAATTAAAAGTTTTGATTAATTTTCCTTTTTTTCTCTATTTCTTTTGCCCTTTTTTCATGAAGGGCCTGGCCTTAAGGAGGAATTCTGTTGAAGTCTGGTGCCTTCAACATAGATAAACGATATCTTATTTCATTCAGGAGAGAGAGAGAGAGAGAGTAATGTAGAATTGTCGCATTAGTTCATGCATGTATTCACTTTGGATGCTTATTTGATTCATCATTAAGACTAGTATCTCTGATCCCTCCTCCAGTTTGATTTATAAACTGCCTCCATTCTGCATCGTCATCCATCATTTCTGTGTCAATATCCACTGCTGTAACATTAGATCTTGATAACTCATTTGCAGAATATATCCTTTTCTTACTTAACAAAAAAAAAACTCTTATACAAGTATAATGATAAACTAAATGAATTAGCTGGGAGAGGTATTCATCAGATTTGTTGAGAATCTCTCATGTTATCTA
Organism: Panulirus ornatus; assembly: GCF_036320965.1. Taxonomy (NCBI): domain Eukaryota; kingdom Metazoa; phylum Arthropoda; class Malacostraca; order Decapoda; family Palinuridae; genus Panulirus; species Panulirus ornatus. The sequence continues at coordinate 82,483,953 of NC_092225.1, read as the reverse complement.
GCACTTCACTGTGAATAGATGTGCTAACCATGCTTTTTTCTTTCTAGACAAGCTATATGTCTGTATATCTGTTTTGTATCATTCCTTTAATTTTCATCCAAATGGATGGATCAAATGCATGCTTATTGGATGCTGACATGTAAACATATTTAAGACAGACATCATGCATGGTAGTGCTCAAATATCTTTTTCAGGTCAAAACACCCAGGCCAGCTCCCAAGTCGAATGTTTATTGCTCGTCCATCATTATTGAAGGAGCTGCTCACTGTTAACCACATGGAAAGCATATATAATATCTTTGTAGCCATATTAGTCCTTCTCTTCTTCAATAAAATCTTGGATGAAATCATACATACTGGCAGGTTAGTACTCATATTCTTCAAGTAGGAATTATACCTAAAGTTAGTTTGATATTAGAGACAGTGAAAGCCTATTGTTCATACACCCTGGCAGTTTTGTATTCATACACACATGGCAAGTCTGTAAATACAAACCAGTATATAATATTTCAGTAGCTGCATTGTTTTGCTGTCATATGTGATTTAGATCTGGGAGGATGTATGCAGCATTTATTGATTTATGATAGGTATGGGCTATAATTGATATAAGATCACTCTGGAAAGTTTTGATTGTACAGTGTGTGGGAAGAGATCTAAATGCTTTTAAAAGCTTTAGTAATGGAAGTAATGCTTGAATAAGAGTAAAGATCCTGTAGTAAAAATGAGTGGTTTGGAATAGATATAAGTGTCTATCATTGATGTTTTATGTCACCATTATTTTTTGATACATATGAGGATGGGGCAGTATGTTAACTTTGAGTGAGATAGAAGTGATCACAGAGTAGAGCTGAACCATGCTGGAACAGGGTATATGCTGCCCCAGTTGTTGTATATAGACCATGGGGACATCACACACCCCTACGGCAGACCAACCTTCACTGGGAACCAATCTCTCTCCTATCGTCCTACTTGTACACATGCCTAACACCCTTGATAAAAATCTCTTCCTGCCTCTAGCAGTTTACCTTTGGAGAAGGCATATGATAGGGTTGATAGAGATGTTTTGTGGAAGGTTTCAAGAGTATTTGGTGTGGGAGGTAAGTTGCTAGAAGCAGTGAAAAGTTTTTACCAAGGATGTAAGGCATGTGTATGAGTAGGAAGAGAGGAAAGTGATTGGTTCTAAGTGAATGTCGGTTTGTGGCAGGGGTGCATTATGTTTCTATTTTTGTTTAATTTGTTTATGGATGGGGTTGTTAGGGAGGTGAATGCAAGAGTTTTGGAGAGAGGGGCAAGTATGGTATGCAGTCTGTTGTGGACGAGAGGGCTTTGGAAGTGAGTCGGTTGTTGTGTGCTGATGATACAGCACTGATGGCTGATTCGGGTGAGAAATTGCAGAAGTTGGTGGCTGAGTTTGATAAAGTGTGTGAAAGAAGAAATTTGAGAGTAAATGTGAATAAGAGCAAGGTTATTAAGTTCAGTAGGGTTGAGGGACAAGTTAATTAGGAAGTAAATTTGAATGGAGAAAAACTGAAGGAAGTGAAGTGTTTTAGATGTCTGGGAGTGGACTAAGCAGTGGATGGAACCATGGAAGCAGAAGTGAGTCACAGGGTGGGGGAGGGGGCGAAGGTTCTCGGAGCGTTGAAGAATGTGTGGAAGGTGAGAAGGTTATCTTGGAGAGGAAAAATGGGTATGTTTGAAGGAATAGTGGTTCCAACAATGTTATATGGTTGCGAGGCATGGGCTATAAATAGGGTTGTGTTGAGGAGGGTCTATGTGTTGGAAATGAAATGTTTGAGGACACTATGTAGTGTGAGGTGGTTTGATTAAGTAAAGAGATGTTTGGTAATAAAAAGAGTGTGGTTGAGAGAGCAGAAGAGGGTGTGTTGAAATGGTTTTGACACATGGAGAGAATGAGTGAGGAAAGATTGACAGAGAGGTTATATGTGTCAGAGGTGGAGGGAATAAGGAGTAGTGGGAGACAAGTTGGAGGTGGAAGGATGGGGTGAAAAAGATTTTGAGGGATTGGGGCCTGAACATACAGGAGGATGAAAGGCATGCAAGGAATTGAGTGAAATAGAATGATGTGGTATAATGGGGTCGATGTGCTGTCAGTGGATTGAACCAGGGCAAATGAAGCATCTGAGGTAGACTGTGGAAAGGTCTGTGGGGCCTGGATGTGGAAAGGGAGCTGTGGTTTCATTACATTACAAACGACAGCTAGAGACTGATTGTGAACGAATGTGGCCCTTTTTGTCTTTTCCTGGCACTACCTCGCTGGTGGTGGGAGATGCTGTTTCATGTGTGGCGGGGTGGCGGCAATAATGGATGAAGGCAGCTGGTATGAATATTTACATGTGTATATATGTATATGTCTGTGTATGTATATGTATGTATACATTGAAATGTATATGTATGTATGTATATGTGCGTGTGCGGGCGTTATGTATATATATGTGTATGTGGGTTGATTGGGCTGTTCCTTGTCTGTTTCCTTGCACTACTGCTCTGACACAGGAAATGGCGATCAAGTATGATAAATATAAATAAGGTAAAATTTGAATACTGCCATTTCATTTTATAAAGCATTATTGTTGCTAGATGCAGCCCTGTCACTTTACACACAATAACATGCACCAGACTGACAAAACACCACACTTCCCCAACCTGTGGGCTAGTAATATTTTATCATCCATCCAAGATGGCTTTGTAATGTTTACATCGGTAGCCAATCATGTCTCTCGATTCCTTATGAGGAGATAGAGACTTCTCCAATAAGAGAAAGAAATTGCAATGACATAAGACCTCTGCAACTCAAATTTGAGCCAGTGCTGGGGACATTAAATGGCAAATTCTAAGTCCCTTCCACAAGCACTGCAGGTGCCATGGACATTGAGAGGGAGACAGCTTCCCTTAAACTGCAGCAATGGAAAAACCTGATAACACTGTATGTGCAGAAAAAAAGAAATTGAAGTAAACCCTGGGATTTGTATCAAATTAACAGTATGGATGCAGAAGTATAAGAAATGAGAAATAAGTTTTTTCTACCATTGTTTTGTTGTGGTGGTAGGTAGCCACCGATCAAGGAGGTATGTTACTAGTACTACCCACCTGACAGCTGCATAGTGAGTTAATACAACAGTAGTTGTCAAATTGCTCTCCTCTGATTCAGGTAGCTGTTTCTTCTTTCTGCCTCACTCATATGTGGAATGCTGGCTTTCTGTCCACAAACATACAATCTCTCCCTGTCATTCATAAATGCTTGAACACAATTCACACACCTCATTCTTTATAACTAGATTTTTCCTGTAGTGAGCTCTATGCAAAATGGTAGAAGCAATAGATAGTAGTAGGTAGGATCATTAGACAGGAGTATTAGTTAAAAGCTTTAGGTAGAAGTAATAGGTAGGAACATTAAAGTGGGAGCATTAGGTAGAAGTGATAGGTTGGAACATTAGGTAGACACATTAGGTAGAAGTAGCCAGTAGGAACATTTGGTAGGAGACACTGAAAATGTTGCACTGTTTTTGCCCTCTGCCAGTGGCTTGTTAAGGGTGAGACAGTAAAGGCTAAAAAGCAGCACTAGAGTTTATCAATTATGGAGACTGTTTTGCCGTGGGTAAAACAATAGTGTGGAAATCTTGTATTAGGTAATGTCTGTCGCAGTTGATTGTACTCCAACAAATTATTGATGTTGTGATTTAAGGGTTAAACATTCGTGAGTAATAGCTGATGAAAAATCATTTGGTTTTGGGAAATACTGTATCAAGAGCCTTATTTCTGACTATGAAATTTTATCATCCACAAGTACCATGGTCCTAAATTGTCATAAAGTGGAGATAAACATCATCTGTATATGACAACATATTGCATTCACAGAATCAACATTTGGGACATTTCATTGGTGACATGCACTAGTGATAAGGTGTTTTATGTTTCTAAATATGAACAGCATGTTATTCATTCAATTAGAGACCTCAAACTAGTAAGCCTCTTCAATAGGGATAGATGCCTTCTCAGTTTTATTGAGACAAAGTGAATTCACAGAATAAACATCTGATATCTTTACTTGGTGATATATGATCTTATTAGGATGTTCCAGGCCTCTGAAAAAGAACAGCATGTAATTCATTCTCTTAAGATATTCCAGACTAGCAAAATCCATCCAAAGTGATTGAGTGACTTCTTGTACATATAGCAATAAAGCGAACAGGATCATAGTTGTTTATACGAAACAATCCTTTGTAATAATTAGAAAGTTACCAGTCCAAGAGCTTATAATGATAAAGATATATGTGTCAGAAATGGAGGGACAAGGAGAAGTGGGTGACCAAATTGAGGATGGAATGATGGACTGAAAAAGATTTTGAGTACTCAGGGCCTGAACATGCAGGAAAGTGAAAAGCCTGCATGGGGCAGAGTGAATTATAGCAATGTGGTATACAGTGGACAACATGCTGTTGGTGGATGGAACCAGAGTAATGAAGCAGCTGGGGTAAACCACAGATAGGAGTGTGGGGCCTGGTTGTTGATAGGAGGCTGTGGGATTGTTGCATTACAAATGACAGCTAGAGAATATATGTGAGCAAATGAAACCTTTTTTGTCAGTTTCTGGCATAACTTGGTAATGAGGGAAGTGGGAAACAATTATGAAGTGAGGAGTTGTATAATATCTACATTCTTTATTTCTACATCTTGACTTGTTATAGCTTGTATTTTGATGGGTAGCAAATTTTATGATGGAAAGAAGTTCAGTATGATATACTTGATGGAAGTTATACCTAATTTTGATTTTTTTTAAGATAGATGTGTGGGGTGTCTAATTACAAAGCTTTGCGTGATTTTTTTATTTTTTAGTCCAAATCTTGATCTGTCGCTCATCATCTGGGCTTTTGGTGGACTGGACCGGGTGATTGTTATTTGGGTGTGTATGTTCACAAGCACATCAGTCATTGTGTACATCAGCTTCCATCACTGGGCCCATCACCGACATAGTATGCCAGGTATGTAATGTTTAGATGAAAATTTAAGGCACTCCTTATATGTAGTGTGGTACATAGATAGGTGCTATGATGCAAACTTATCAGCTGAAGAACATACTAGAGCTGAAAAAAAGGGTGAAAGAGTATTGATAAAGTGCTATGAGAACAAGAAATGTTTTGGAAGGAAGTGAGGAAAACATGAGAACAAATGGGAAGACAGTGAGGAGATTGGATGGGGAAGTGGTAGCAAGCAAAGAATAGATTAAAATGAAATAGAGTGAGTATTTTGAAGGACTATTGAATGTGTCAGATGATAGAATGGTGGATATGTAGTGAGGTTGTGTGCACAGTGAGAGAGGAGGTAGTGAAACCCTCCTTATGATAAAGTGTTGCAAAGTTGTAGAAGTACATGGCAATGCAATTTAGTTTGTAAAAAAAAAAGGGATGATAGTGCTGTTGCTTTGTTAGTCAGTCAATTTGATATTTATATGGCCCAAGATGTGTTTGAGGATTGATAGAATACATGCATATTGCCCCTCTCTGCAAGCAAAAGGGACAAAATAGAATGCTTGAATATACCTGGAAAATATATGGGAGAGTGTGACTAAGAGGGTGGCGGTATGCATAGAACATCTTACTGGGAAGAGGCACAATGGCTTCTGGAAATGTAGAGATTGTATGGACCATATGATTTCTCTGAGAAATTTGTATGAAGTGTGTTTGGGGCGATTTTTTTTTTTAATAACATAACCCCAGGTCTCTCTTTTAAGAGCTCCTGCAATTTCAAGGATGCATTACATCCAGCAGCAGGGAGATGATGGATGTATGAAAAGTGTTAGGAGTGAATTCTTTTTAATACTATAACCTCAGGGCCCCGTTTTAAGGGCTCCTGTAATTTCAAGACTGCATTACACCCAGCAGCGGGGAAATGATGGACTCCTTTAGAGTGAAATGTTCATTGAAATTGATTGTACTCCTTTTCATCCATGGGTTATTATTCAACCCCAGCAAAGGTGACCTTTCACTCTAACTGTAACAATATACAGTTGGAGGAAGTGAAATGTTTATAGAATTTATGTACCTGGAGAAAAGAATTGGTAGGTCTTAGAGAGGTTTTGTGTAAAATGTATTAGTTATGTGGCATACATTAAAAGTTATGAATGCAGTGAGGAATGTTACTGGGAGGGTAAGGCACCCTATATCAAAAAAGCATGAGTGAAAATAAGAATGGAGGTGGGTGAATGGTCCTGAGTAAAGGGGAGTCTGTCAAGGACTTTTGATGTCACTGAGGTTGTTTGATATGTTTATAGAAGTGGTGATGAGGGAGAAAAATGCAAAGGTTTTAAAGCAAAAGTTGGGTCTACAGTACGCTTGTGGGGTTAGATGGAAATTGAATCAGTGACTGTTTGTAGATGACATAACTCTGCTATCAAAATTCAGAGAAACTCCAAAAACTGGTGACAGAGTTTGGGGCAGGGTGTGGAAAGATAGAGTTTAAAGTAAATGAAAAAAAGATTGAGGTAATGAAATGTGGAGGATCTAAAAGAAAAACAAATGCAGTAGGTACCCTAGAAAGTGGCCATGGCACTGAGTGGATACTTAAGTAAGTCACATGGTGAAAGATGGGGGTTAAGGTCTTGTGTGCATTAGGGACTATGTAGAAGCAGATGTGTTGTTTGTTAGGGCAAAAATAGGTAGTCTGAGGGTATGGTGGTCCAATCAGTGATGTATGATATGAGACGAGTCTTGAGCTGTATAGTTGTTCAGTTGTGCAAAGAATGACTGTGTGAGAAAGGTCAACTTCAGACAGGTTACATTTTCAACCACATGGAATGTTCTGTTTGGTATAAACTTTTTGATCCAGTTTTGTAATTATGTTTGATATTTTGTTTTGCTACTTTCAGCAAAGTCTAGGGAAACAGTGCCCTCTCTCTTTCATGATACAATTTCATATATTTCATTATAGTGCAGTAAGAGTAGTGTCAGTATACTTTTACCTTGTGCAGATCCATGTTGGCCTTTGTTTATCTAATTATCTTCAATTATATGTTCCACCATGTGCATTTATTACAACCTTTCATAAGCTTTGATTATGTAGAAAGTTAGGCTAACTTTTTGTATTGTTTTGCCCTCAGTTTAGATCCTCCTTTGAGTACTGGTATATGCCATTTTGTGTATATGTGTTTTACTTTGTTGAGTAACGTTAACTCTCAATAGCATCAAAAGTTTTGATTTTGTGATCTTTGTTTCATAAAAGAATATACTTGAAATTCCATTTTCTCCTAGTGCCAATGTCTCTTTTAAGTTAGTCATTTCTGCCATGGCATGCTCATCTTGTTAGTTGGATATCATCTATCTATCTTTATCTTTTCTTTCTTTCACACCTGTCTGCTGTTTCCTGGGTTAGTGAGGTAGCACAAGGAACAGATGAAAACAGGCTGCATTTGCTCACTTCCGTTCTATAGTTGTTATGTGCAATCCCTGGGGTAGGGAAGAAAGAATTCAGCTTCTTTACTCACTGTGTGTCATTGAAGGTGACTAAGGGGAGTGAAAGTGAGGGGCTGGAACCCCAATCACTTTGTATGTCCTGTTCACCTCACTGACAGCACATCGTCCCCTGTAAACTAAAAGGCTCCACTTCCCTCCATTCCTTGGAAACCTCACACCCTCCTGTATATTCAATCTTTGAGCCCCTCAAATCATCCATCCCTCCACTTTCTCCTTGGCACACCACTTTTCCATGTTCTTTTAACTTTTAACATGTATCCATCTTAGTCATCCTTTCCTCACTCATCTTTTCCATATGTCCAAGCCATTTTAGCTTACCCTTTTCTACTTGTGCATACTCCTATTACTACCTCACCTCTCTTTCTTAGCTTATGATTTTTTATTTGATCAACCATCCTCATATGACATATTGTCTACAGACATTTCATTTTCAATGTGTCCACCCTTTTCTTAACATTTTTGTCAAAAGCCCAAGCTTCACATCCATACTGCACTTGTACCTTCGAACACACCCATCTTTGCCTTTCCACACATTCTTCAATGCACCCAGGACCTCATCCCTTTAACCCACCCTATAGATCACTCCAGATCTCATGGTTCCATTCACTGCCATATCCACTTCCACGAAGTTCTCTCCCTTGAAACTCACACTCCAAATAAACTCTCTCTTCACTAATGAAACGAGTAACCTTGCTTTTATTCACTCTTGACTTTTTCTTTTCACACTCTCCCAATCTTAAGACACTGACTTTTGCTTCACCCCTGGACCCCTTTCTCAAAAAGAATCCTGATGTTACCCAGAACCTCTTTCCAGAGGTGCCAGCAGTACAAGGCTGTGTTACTTCCAGTAGCAAGAGAAAGTTGACTCCTTTGGAGTAAGAAGTTATTTGACAAGAATGTGCCTCCAACAATATAGCCTCACCAAAGATGACTTTTCAGTTTCAGTATAATCTCTTGTAGTTGGAGTCTAGAAATACCAACAAAGTTTATGCAAGGGGGCTGCTGCACAATCATCAAGGATAAACATGAAATAGAGCCAAGAAAGCTGTGTATACACAACCATCTAATGCTTTATTGGTTTCCTTTTCTTATTTATACACTCCTTGAAATGACCAGGAACTGAATCAGCAGGTTCAGAAATCATTTAGGATCCATCTTTGACCACATTGTACAAATGACCACCTCCAGCTTAGGTAGCGATGAATTATCTCTGTTTCATAATATATTTTCATTTTCAAAAGTGCCTACAAGTTTTCTTTTGGATTCAAATCCCTCAGGCCAGTCACTGAAAATTTCCTCTGCACAGTCCTGAATCCAATCAGTGACTAATTTGGCTGTGTGATAGAGACCCATCCTGCATGAACACTCTGGCTTTAAACTTTTTGAACAAATCTGGAGGATGGTCACACATCAGTAGTAGCAGCTATGTCTGTTCATAGTTTCATTCTTTGGCAGCACCATAACAACAGGAACAACTCCATACCATAAGTGAGGCAGGGATCTTCATTGTGCTTATGATGCACTTGTCAAAGTGATCACAGTCTGGTCAAGTGTACACACACCTGCCACACCCATCTGCTATAGAAAAGGTGGACTCATCACTCTACAAGACATTTCTGAACTTGGCTGTTCCCAACACTACATATTTCTTGTAAAGATTGACCCTTTTCTTCTGGTGCATACGGGTTACAAGCAGTTTCGGACACAATCTGCAACTCTAGTGCTTGAGTTCCTTGTGTAAGTGGCAGTGCATTGTCCTTACTGACACATCACTGTGCAGTCTAGGTTTTTCTTTAATTATTTTGCTCTCAAGCATGGATCTACATCCACTTGATATTTAAGAACATTCAGAGTACATGAAAAGGTTTTCTGGCCTTCTTAGGGCATTTAACATGGGTTGTTATAGTGGTGCGGTCACTGTCAGTAAATCTCTTCACCCATCATTGTACTGATCCCAAACTCACATTGGTACTATTGAAAATTTCCTTATGTGGCTTATTTCCCTTGTGAAGCACAACTATATATAAAGAAGTTAGTTTGTTACTTGTAAGGTGAGAGCTCTCAACAAAAGTTGGTGATAAAAGTATGAAAAAGGTATATTTTTTTTTTTATTATACTTTGTCGCTGTCTCCCGCGTTTGCGAGGTAGCGCAAGGAAACAGACGAAAAAAATGGCCCAACCCACCCCCATACACATGTATATACATACGTCCACACACGCAAATATACATAACTACACAGCTTTCCATGGTTTACCCCAGACGCTTCACATGCCTTGATTCAATCCACTGACAGCACGTCAACCCCGGTATACCACATCGCTCCAATTCACTCTATTCCTTGCCCTCCTTTCACCCTCCTGCATGCTCAGGCCCCGATCACACAAAATCTTTTTCACTCCATCTTTCCACCTCCAATTTGGTCTCCCTCTTCTCCTCGTTCCCTCCACCTCCGACACATATATCTCTTGGTCAATCTTTCCTCACTCATTCTCTCCATGTGCCCAAACCATTTCAAAACACCCTCTTCTGCTCTCTCAACCACGCTCTTTTTATTTCCACACATCTCTCTTACCCTTACGTTACTTACTCGATCAAACCACCTCACACCACACATTGTCCTCAAACATCTCATTTCCAGCACATCCATCCTCCTGCGCACAACTCTATCCATAGCCCACGCCTCGCAACCATACAACATTGTTGGAACCACTATTCCTTCAGACATACCCATTTTTGCTTTCCGAGATAATGTTCTCGACTTCCACACATTCTTCAAGGCTCCCAGAATTTTCGCCCCCTCCCCCACCCTATGATCCACTTCCGCTTCCATGGTTCCATCCGCTGCCAGATCCACTCCCAACAATCTTTACATTTTGAAAAAATTTTTGCGCCATCAGTGACATGTATGGAGCCGTAAATATCCTGATATTTTTCAAAGTTTTTTCATGTGAGAAACTGCAGAAGCTGGTGACTGAGTTTGGTAAAGTGTGTGAAAGAAGAAAGTTAAGAGTAAATGTGAATAAGAGCAAGGTTATTAGGTACAGTAGGGTTGAGGGTCAAGTCAATTGGGAGGTGAGTTTGAATGGAGAAAAACTGGAGGAAGTGAAGTGTTTTAGATATCTGGGAGTGGATCTGGCAGCGGATGGAACCATGGAAGCGGAAGTGGATCATAGGGTGGGGGAGGGGGCGAAAATTCTGGGAGCCTTGAAGAATGTGTGGAAGTCGAGAACATTATCGCGGAAAGCAAAAATGGGTATGTTTGAAGGAATAGTGGTTCCAACAATGTTGTATGGTTGCGAGGCGTGGGCTATGGATAGAGTTGTGCGCAGGAGGATGGATGTGCTGGAAATGAGATGTTTGAGGACAATGTGTGGTGTGAGGTGGTTTGATCGAGTAAGTAACGTAAGGGTAAGAGAGATGTGTGGAAATAAAAAGAGCGTGGTTGAGAGAGCAGAAGAGGGTGTTTTGAAATGGTTTCGGGCACATGGAGAGAATGAGTGAGGAAAGATTGACCAAGAGAATATATGTGTCGGAGGTGGAGGGAACGAGGAGAAGAGGGAGACCAAATTGGAGGTGGAAAGATGGAGATAAAAAGATTTTGTGTGATCGGGGCCTGAGCATGCAGGAGGGTGAAAGGAGGGCAAGGAATAGAGTGAATTGGAGCGATGTGGTATACCGGGGTTGACGTGCTGTCAGTGGATTGAATCAAGGCATGTGAAGCGTCTGGGGTAAACCATGGAAAGCTGTGTAGGTATGTATATTTGCGTGTGTGGACGTATGTATATACATGTGTTTGGGGGTGGGTTGGGCCATTTCTTTCGTCTGTTTCCTTGCGCTACCTCACAAACGCGGGAGACAGCGACAAAGCAAAAAAAAAAAAAAAAAAAAGTTATTGTGTCAATATTTTTCTGATTTCTCAAGAAATGGTTGATGATTGGGGTAAGGAAATATCATGGAGAAAATTTGAAAATGAAATTGAGGGAGTAAATCCAAGAAGGAAGCTTCTTGTAACTGATGAGTCGTTGTAACAATTAATGGATGGTTATGGGACTGAATGGTGGAGTGTAGGCAGGTATGTGTTTTCCAGAAAGTAACTATAATGAAGGACTATATGAAAAATGTTGCATTAGAGGTATGAGTATTGCATATTCATTATTTCAGTCTGATATCTGTGATATAATGTGTAATCATAGTAAAATACTGTTTGTAGGCTTGATTATTACAGTTTGGTAGATCTCTGTGATACATTACATATACTTGGAAGTCTTATTGTTTCAAGGCTCAGTGAATATAATGTGATTGGTGTGATGCATAGATTACAGTGTTTAAGGTTTTGATGTGGGCTTGGTATATGACATGACTGAATTTGGTATATGATAAAATTAGGTTGTGTGAATATGGTATGATCATTGTCATTACTTAAGTCATATACTTCATTAAACAGAAGTCATATACTTGGTAGGTGTAAAGTTATTATTGTCATCTTTCAGTTAAGTATAGGATTTATATGATTATTTTCATCATTTATTCAGGTTTTCATGATCCTTCTAAGAATTTTATTCAGCGGTGACTTTTATTTACATGGTGTGCACCACACAGTGCTACATGACACAGTTGGAGTCATCATTTATATGGCATACTTGGGGCTCTTCCTTTTCCTGCCTGTACAAAGTCTGCTTTACCATGAACTTCCTCCGGCATCATCTTTCATAGTCCTCTGCGAACAGGTAAGAGGCTTTTAGCAAAGATTGTACATACTCTTGAAAATTTCAGTCAGCATAAAGTTAACTTGTGCAGTAGTGACTGTCTTGAAAAGTCCACATCTTAACAACAAATTTGCTGTGTTTTCTTTGATATTTATTTCTTAACAGTGAATATTTATGATGTTTATCTGTCTTAATTTGCTAGTATCATTGTTCATAAAGTCAGAATAAGAAAGCTGTACTACCAAAATGCAGTAATAACCCCTCTCTCAAACCACTTGATGCTATTAAGTCTGCAGTTGGGCCAAGCATCTGAAATTAACCAGTTAGAAGTCAAGATGCTTGGAGGAAACCATGTAACCATGTGGTACCTAGCTGAGGTAGCTGCTCCTACCAGCTCCCAAATTTGATCTTTCCACCTAAGAGGCCACACTTTCATCTTGGAAAATGTGTGTATGTCTCATATTAAAGGAATTTATTCTTTTAGTCTTTCTACAAGTTTAGATTCCTGTATGATGACAGCTTCTGTATAGTTTAGGAGTCGTAGTTCTTCTTAGTTATGTGATAGTAAGTCTTTTAAGATAATCTTTAGCACTGGTTCTAGTGTTTTAGATATCAATGCAAAATCAGCTTTTTTTTCCTGGTCTCTATTGGTGGCTTATGAGGTGAATTTGAGTCATGCCTTGATGTTTTTGTAAACTTATAAGGCAAGTAAGGGGTGTTCAGGATTGTGATATCAGCCAAGGAGGCAGTTTCTTCAATAGTTGTTATATTCTTAGTTCTGAGCTAACAAAAAATCAGATGATTGTGCTTCAGAACAGATGTAAGGACAGCACTTTTCTGAGGTTGCCTCAGAACAATTATACCCTACTGAAGCACAGTTTAATGACCAAAATGTTCATGTTACTGAAACAAATCAAGCATCAGCATCTTTTAGCTGTAATGATGTGATAGTGATTAGCAGTAAATTGCAGTGAAAGCCTAGAAGCCTAATTAGTCCTTGTTATGATCTAAAAAAATTCTTAAAACAGATACATGTGGATGGTTATGCATTAAAGTTAAGACCAATTCATCCCTCTGTCACTGACTTTTCTTTGTCATTTTTTTTCTCTTTTTGATTCATTCTTCAAAGTTAGGTCTTGATAAGGACCTGACTTATATTCAGTTTATTTATAATTACCTTGGACCAATTTCTGTGAAAGAGTCCTGATATTATCCAAGACAGTGTTGTATGGATGCAAAGCATGGGTTTATACATGAAAATGTATGGAAGATGGTGACTTTGTTGGAAATGAAATGTTTAAGAACAATATGTGGTGTGAGAAGGATTGATCAAGTAAGGAATAGTAGGGTAAGAGTGAGGTATGGTAATGAAAAGGGTATGGTTTTGAGAGTTGAAGAGGGTGTGCTGAAATGGTTTAGACATATGCACTGAGTTAGTAAGGAGAGGTGAACAGAGAGGACATATGTGTCAGAAGTGGAAGGAACATGAAGGGGGAGACTGAATTGGAAATGGAAGGATAGAGTGAAAAAGGTTTTGAGTGCTCAGGACCTGAACATGCATGAAGAATTGAGGTGTGTGCATGATATGATGAATTGGAGCAATGTGGTATACAAGTGATGTTCTATTAATTGACTGAACAAAGGCATGTGAAGCAGCTGGGGAAACTCCAGAAATGTCTGAGGTGGCCAGGCTGTGGATACTGGGCTTTGGTTTTGGTGCATTACACATAACAGCTAGGCAACAAGTTGGGTCATATCATCATTTGTTCCTATCACTGCCTTGCTAATGCAGGAATTGGTGAACAGCTTTATAAAAAATTTACCTGATTACTTTCAGAAATTTTTGAAAGTGCAAAGAAGGTTCCCAATCCAGATGACGATGAAATAGCAGCAGGGTGAGAGAAAGTATACAACACTTGGGTATTGCACAGGCCTAACTGGCTGAATCCAGACAAACCTCAGTTGCAGTTCATTGGATCTGGAAGTGACTACAAGGGTTTTCAACATAATCTTGGTATACCATGCATGGATACCCACTATACATTTGAAAATACCACCCTTGGGGAGCCCCTACACCATACACTGTATGAAACCTTTGCTCTGGTGGATGAGATATATGACTCTGGCCTATGCTTCCATAAGGCTGTAGCAGTTTTGTGGGGAAACATTGGAGTGAATCTTGCTGATTCTGAGGTCCTTCCATTTTCCCTGTTGACATACTCTGACTTCATTACCAGATCTCAAGAAGCAATACTTGAAAAATATGGAGAACTTGCTTCACAGAATGTGGAAAGGGAGCTGTGGTTTCAGTGCATTATACATGACTGCTAGAGATTGCGTGTGAACGAATGTGGCCTTTGTTGTCTTTTCATAGTGCTACCTAACGTGCTTGCGGGGGGTGGTTGTCATTTCATGTGTGGCGGGGTAACGACAGGAATGAATAAAGGCAGCAAATATGAATTATATACATGTGTGTATATGTATATGTCTGTGTATGTATGTATATGTATATGTTAAAATGTATAGGTATGTATATGTGCGTATGTGGACGTGTATGTATATGCATGTGTATGCGGGTGGGTTGGGCCATTCTTTCGTCTGTCTCATTGCGCTACCTCGCTAATGTGGGAGATATTGACAAAGTGTAATAAATGAATAAAAATGATTACTTCCAGAATACTAATGATTTGAAGGTTGAAATGCCATGACTTAGACACCATAATTAATTCCCATTTGATCCAGCTACCTTGAGATGCCTGGACATAAAGTATGTTTATCGTGCATGTAAACTTGTTCAACCATCTTTTGCATGTGCACTGAAGTCTCATTATATATTTTTGTTTGCCTCCCGCCATTTGTGATCTCTAGAATATAGCAACATACTGGTCCTATCTTTCAAAATATAGAATAACAGACATCAAAATTATTCTTAAGGTGTTATACTCTTAGGACTTCATTAAGTGTCAGCTGTGGAGATATAGAGCTGCAGTGCAAACCACCTCATATGCCTTATTGGTTTTGGTAAGGTCCTCCATACTGAGCTGGTGTGCAGAGCACTCTGAACTGGGCTGTCCTCCACTTTAGCTGTAGTGGGATCTTATAAAGCCAGTATAAAGCTTGATTTTTATTGGTTTGTATAATTTCCTTGGCTCATGATTGGAAAGCCCTTGGTATACTGTTAAATGAGGGAAGAGCAATCTTATAGCTCTCTGAAACTTTGCCTTCTTTCTATGTACCCTAATTTCATCATTGACAGGATAGCATAATGTTGTCAGGATATTTTTTGGCAGCTGGAGTTTAAGAATAAATCTCATATACCCTAGACATTTTCTAATTCATGATCATAGTATATTCAAAATTAATTATATTGATATACTTTCTGTACAGGTTAGAATGTTTATGAAGACCTGGGCATTTGTAAGAAGTAACCTTGATCGTGCAAGAAAATTCAAGAAGGATGATGATGAAGTTCAAGTGAAAAGTCCCTGTCCAGATTTTTCCTATTACCTGTACTTCCTCTTTGCACCAACTTTGGTTTACAGAGATGAATATCCAAGGTACATAACAATATATTTTGCTGTATACATTTGTTAAGATGGTTTGGACATCTAGAGAGAATGAGTGGGGAAACGTTGACAAAGAGGATATATGTCAGAAGTAGAGGGATCAAGGAGAAGTAGGAGACCAAATTGGAAGTGGAATGATGTAGTGAGAAAGATTTTGAGTGATTGGGGCCTGAACATGCAGGAGGGTGAAATGTTTGCATGCAATAGAATTAATTGGAATGATGTGGTATGCTGGGGTTGACATACTGTCAGTGGACTGAACCAGGGCATGTGAAATGTCTGATGTAAACCATGTGTGTGTGTGTGTGTGTGTGTGTGTGTGTGTTTGTACATTATGTGTGTATATGTGTATATATGTGTAAGAGAGTGGAGGTAGGAGGTGGGAAGATTACAAAAGGGTAGTGAGTGGTGGGTGAAGAAGTAAGATTTTTAGTGATAGAGAAGAGAGAGGCATTTGGAAATTTTTGCATGGAAATAGTGCAGATGATGGGGAGATGTATAAAAAAAAAGAGGTAGGAGGCTAAGAGAAAGGTGCAAGAGGGCAAATGAGAGTTGGGGTAAGAAAGTATCATTAAATTTCAGGGAGAATAAAAAGATGTTTTGGAAGGAGGTAAATAAAGTGCGTAAGACAAGAGATGGAGTGGGTGGGTGATTATTGGTGCATATGCACCTGGGCATGAGAAGAAAGATCATGAGAGGCAAGTGTTTTGGGAGCAGCTGAATGAGTGTGTTAGTGGTTTTGATGCACGAGACCGGGTTATAGTGATGGGTGATTTGAATGCAAAGGTGAGTAATGTGGCAGTTGAGGGAATAATTGGTATACATGGGGTGTTCAGTGTTGTAAATGGAAATGGTGAAGAGCTTGTAGATTTATGTGCTGAAAAAGGACTGATGATTGGGAATACCTGGTTTAAAAAGCGAGATATACGTAAGTATACTTATGTAAGTAGGAGAGATGGCCAGAGAGCGTTATTGGGTTACGTGTTAATTGACAGGCGTGCGAAAGAGAGACTTTTGGATGTTAATGTGCTGAGAGGTGCAACTGGAGGGATGTCTGATCATTATCTTGTGGAGGCTAAGGTGAAGATTTGTATGGGTTTTCAGAAAAGAAGAGTGAATGTTGGGGTGAAGAGGGTGGTGAGAGTAAGTGAGCTTGGGAAGGAGACCTGTGTGAGGAAGTACCAGGAGAGACTGAGTACAGAATGGAAAAAGGTGAGAACAATGGAAGTAAGGGGAGTGGGGGAGGAATGGGATGTATTTAGGGAATCAGTGATGGATTGCGCAAAAGATGCTTGTGGCATGAGAAGAGTGGGAGGTGGGTTGATTAGAAACGGTAGTGAGTGGTGGGATGAAGAAGTAAGAGTATTAGTGAAAGAGAAGAGAGAGGCATTTGGACGATTTTTGCAGGGAAAAAATGCAATTGAGTGGGAGATGTATAAAAGAAAGAGACAGGAGGTCAAGAGAAAGGTGCAAGATGTGAAAAAAAGGGCAAATGAGAGTTGGGGTGAGAGAGTATCATTAAATTTTAGGGAGAATAAAAAGATGTTCTGGAAGGAGGTAAATAAAGTGCGTAAGACAAGGGAGCAAATGGGAACTTCAGTGAAGGGCGCAAATGGGGAGGTGATAACAAGTAGTGGTGATGTGAGAAGGAGATGGAGTGAGTATTTTGAAGGTTTGTTGAATGTGTTTGATGATAGAGTGGCAGGTATAGGGTGTTTTGGTCGAGGTGGTGTGCAAAGTGAGAGGGTTAGGGAAAATGATTTGGTAAACAGAAAAGAGGTAGTGAAAGCTTTGCGGAAGATGAAAGCCGGCAAGGCAGCAGGTTTGGATGGTATTGCAGTGGAATTTATTAAAAAAGGGGGTGACTGTATTGTTGACTGGTTGGTAAGGTTATTTAATGTATGTATGACTCATGGTGAGGTGCCTGAGGATTGGCGGAATGCGTGCATAGTGCCATTGTACAAAGGCAAAGGGGATAAGAGTGAGTGCTCAAATTACAGAGGTATAAGTTTGTTGAGTATTCCTGGTAAATTATATGGGAGGGTATTGATTGAGAGGGTGAAGGTAGGTACAGAGCATCAGATTGGGGAAGAGCAGTGTGGTTTCAGAAGTGGTAGAGGATGTGTGGATCAGGTGTTTGCTTTGAAGAATGTATGTGAGAAATACTTAGAAAAGCAAATGGATTTGTATGTAGCATTTATGGATCTGGAGAAGGCATATGATAGAGTTGATAGAGATGCTCTGTGGAAGGTATTAAGAATATATGGTGTGGGAGGAAAGTTGTTAGAAGCAGTGAAAAGTTTTTATCGAGGATGTAAGTCATGTGTACGTGTAGGAAGAGAGGAAAGTGAGTGGTTCTCAGTGAATGTAGGTTTGCGGCAGGGGTGTGTGATGTCTCCATGGTTGTTTAATTTGTTTATGGATGGGGTGATTAGGGAGGTAAATGCAAGAGTTTTGGAAAGAGGGGCAAGTATGAAGTCTGTTGGGGATGAGAGAGCTTGGGAAGTGAGTCAGTTGTTGTTCGCTGATGATACAGCGCTGGTGGCTGATTCATGTGAGAAACTGCAGAAGCTGGTGAGTGAGTTTGGTAAAGTGTGTGGAAGAAGAAAGTTAAGAGTAAATGTGAATAAGAGCAAGGTTATTAGGTACAGTAGGGTTGAGGGTCAAGTCAATTGGGAGGTGAGTTTGAATGGAGAAAAACTGGAGGAAGTGAAGTGTTTTAGATATCTGGGAGTGGATCTGGCAGCGGATGGAACCATGGAAGCGGAAGTGGATCATAGGGTGGGGGAGGGGGCGAAAATTCTGGGAGCCTTGAAGAATGTGTGGAAGTCGAGAACATTATCGCGGAAAGCAAAAATGGGTATGTTTGAAGGAATAGTGGTTCCAACAATGTTGTATGGTTGCGAGGCGTGGGCTATGGATAGAGTTGTGCGCAGGAGGATGGATGTGCTGGAAATGAGATGTTTGAGGAAAATGTGTGGTGTGAGGTGGTTTGATCGAGTGAGTAACGTAAGGGTAAGAGAGATGTGTGGAAATAAAAAGAGCGTGGTTGAGAGAGCAGAAGAGGGTGTTTTGAAGTGGTTTGGGCACATGGAGAGAATGAGTGAGGAAAGATTGACCAAGAGGATATATGTGTCGGAGGTGGAGGGAACGAGGAGAAAAGGGAGACCAAATTGGAGGTGGAAAGATGGAGTGAAAAAGATTTTGTGTGATCGGGGCCTGAACATGCAGGAGGGTGAAAGGAGGGCAAGGAATAGAGTGAATTGGAGCGATGTGGTATACCGGGGTTGACGTGCTGTCAGTGGATTGAATCAAGGCATGTGAAGCGTCTGGGGTAAACCATGGAAAGCTGTGTAGGTATGTATATTTGCATGTGTGGACGTATGTATATACATGTGTATGGGGGGGGTTGGGCCATTTCTTTCGTCTGTTTCCTTGCGCTACCTCGCAAATGCGGGATCCAGCGACAAAGTATAATAAATATAAATATAAGACAAGAGAACAAATGGGAACATTGGTGAAAGGGCAAATGGGCAGGTAATAACAAGTAGTGGTGAAGTGAGAGGGAGATGAAGTGAGTATTTTGAAGGTTTGTTGAATGTGTTAGATATAGGGTGTTTTGGTCAAGGTGGTGTGCGAAGTGACAGGATCAGGGAGAATGATTTGGTAAATAGAGAAGAGGTAGTGAAAGCTTTGCAGGAGATGAAAGCCGGCAAGGTGGCGGGTTTGGATGGTATTACAGTGGAATTTATTAAAAATGGGGGTGACTGTGTTGTTGCCTTCATGGTGAAGTGCCTAAGGATTGGCAGAATGCTTGCATAGTGCCATTGTACAAAGGCAAAGGGGATAAAGGTGAGTTCAAATTTCAGAGGTATAAGTTTGTAGAGTTTTCCTGGGATGTTATATGGGAGGGTATTGATTGCGAGGGTGAAGGCATGTACAGCATCAGATTGGGGAAGAGCAGTGTGGTTTCAGAAGTGGTGGAGGATGTGTGGATCAGGTGTTTGCCTTGAAGAATGTGAGAAATGCTTAGAAAAACAGATGAATTTGTATGTAGCATTTATGGATCTGGAGAAGGCATATGATAGAGTTGATAGAGATGCTCTGTGGAAGGTATTAAGAGTACATGATGTGGAAGGTAAGTTGCTAGAAGCAGTGAAAAGTTTTTATCGAGGATGTAAGGCATGTGTATTAGTAGGAAGGGAGGAAAGTGATCGGTTTCCAGTGATTGTCGGTTTGTGGCAAGGATGTGTGATGTCTCCATGGTTGTTTAATTTGTTTATTGATGGGGTTGTTAGGGAGGTGAATGCAAGATTTTTGGAGAGAGGGGCAAGTATACAGTCTGTTGTAGATGAGAGAGCTCGGGAAGTGAGTCAGTCGTTCACTAATGATACAGTGCTGGTGGTTGATTCATGTGAGAAACTGGAGAAGCTGGTGACTGAGTTTGGTAAAGTGTGTGAAAGAAGAAATATGAGAGTAAATGTGAAAAAGAGGAAGGTAATTAGGTTCAGCAGGGTTGAGGGACAAGTAAATTGGGAATTGAGTTTGAATGGAGAAAAACTGGAGGAAGTGAAGTGTTTTAGATATCTGGGAGTGTATTTGGCAGTGGATGGAACCATGGAAGCAGAAGTGACTCACATGGTGGGGGAGGGGGCGAAAGTTCTGGGAACATTGAAGAATGTGTGGAAGGCGAGAACATTATCTCGGAGAGCAAAAATGGGTATGTTTGAAGGAATAGTGGTTCCAACAACGTTATATAGTTGTGAGGCATGGGCTATAGATAGGGTTGTGCGGAGGAGGATGAATGTTTTGGAAATGAGATGTTTGAGGACAATATGTGGTGTGAGGTGGTTTGATCGAGTAAGTAATGAAAGGGTAAGAGAGATGTGTGATAATAAAAAGAGTGTGGTTGAGAGGGCAGAAGAGGGTGTATTGAAATGGTTTGGTCACATGGAAAGAATGAGTGAGGAAAGATTGACAAAGAGGATATATGTGTCAGAGGTGGAGGGAACGAGAAGTGAGGGACCAAATTGGAGGTGGAAGGATATAGTGAAAAAGATTTTGAGCGATCCGGGCCTGAACATACAGGAGGATGAAAGGCATGCAAGGAATAGAGTGAGTTGGAACGATGTGGTATACCTGGGTGGACGTGCTGTCAATGGATTGAACCAAGGCATGTGATGCGTCTGGGGTAAACCATGGAAAGTTTTGTGGGGCCTAGATGTGGAAAGGGAGCTGTGGTTTCTGTGCATTACACATGACACCTAGAGACTGAGTGTGAACGAATGTGGCCTTTTTTCTTTTCCTGGTGCCACCTCAGGTGTGGCGGGGTGGCAACGGGAATGAATAAAGGCAGCAAGTATGAATATGTACATGTGTATATATGTATATGTCTGTGTATGTATATATATGTATATGTTGAAATGTGTATAGGTTTGTATATTTGTGTGTGTTGGTGTGTATGTATATACATGTGTATGTGGGTGAGTTGGGCCATTCTTTCATATGTTTCCTTGCACTACCCTGCTAACGTGTGAGACAGCGACAAAGCATAATAAAAATATGTAAGATAAATCTTTCTATATATTTTGGGCATGGGGTACCTGGTTTTGTGATTAGGAATGGTAAACAGCTTATGGAGTTGTGCTGAGAAGGGACTGGTCATTGTTCAAAAATAGGGACGTACATAAGTATGTATAGTTGAATAGAAAGATGGTAAGGGAGTATTATTAGAATTTGTACAAATGTATATTCATGCAGATAGAGACTCTTGGATATGACTTTACTGGGAGGGGCAACTGGTGGGATGTTTGATCAGTACTTGGAGGAGGTAAGAGTGAAAGTTTATAGAGGCTTTAAGAATAAACAGGAAATGATATAGATGGGAAGAGGGTTGTGAAAGCAAGTGAGCTTGGAAAAAAGGCTTGTGAGAAGAGATACCAGGAGAGATTGAGTGTAGAAAGGTAAAAGAAGAGAGTAAGTGAAGCTAGGAGAGTGGGTGAGTACAGGGAGGTTTTTAGGGAAGCAGTTCTTGCATGTGTGCAAGAAGTGTGTTGGATACAGAGTGGGAAGTGGACAGGTAAGAAAGGGTAGTGAGTGGTAGGATGAAGAAGTGAAAGAGATAATACAGGTGTGTGGGTGTTACTTGCAGGGAAGGAGTGCGAGAGATTGGAAGATGTACAAGAGAAAGTGGTATGAGGTGAAGAGGAAGGTGCAGGGGCTGACTTTGGGATCAGTTACCTGTATCCAAAAAGAGGTACTGAATGGAGGTGGGATATATAGAATGAGGAATGACTATTGTTAAAGTTATGAGTTATGAAGATGTTTGAAAGTGGATTTAACTGGCATGAGTAACACATGACAACTTGGAGAATGTAAACAGAAACTTATGTTTTAGGTTTTTTGCACTTGGACCTGAATGTTTAAGGAATAAATGTCTTACAAGTCAGAGATCCTAAAAATGAGAGGGTTTTAACCCTGCTTCATTGATATTTTCACTGCCGCATTAGACTGTGACTTTGAGAATTTTCAGAATGAAGAAAAAATATTTCTTTTTCCTGTATTATTGAAGGAAATGATGTGAAACATCAAAGAAACACATTATCCAAGTGTGAGGTGGCAAAGGCATTGGTGGTTGGCATAATTTCAAGAACATTAGCCAAACCAGGTGAAAAAGTTGGATGAACATATGCCAGGTAACACCATGAAGTTTTTTTTTTTTTTTTTTTTTTTTTTTTTATACTTTGTCGCTGTCTCCCGCGTTTGCGAGGTAGCGCAAGGAAACAGACGAAAGAAATGGCCCAACCCCCCCCCCCCCATACACATGTACATACACACGTCCACACACGCAAATATACATACCTACACAGCTTTCCATGGTTTACCCCAGACGCTTCACATGCCTTGCTTCAATCCACTGACAGCACGTCAACCCCTGTATACCACATGACTCCAATTCACTCTATTTCTTGCCCTCCTTTCACCCTCCTGCATGTTCAGGCCCCGATCACACAAAATCTTTTTCACTCCATCTTTCCACCTCCAATTTGGTCTCCCTCTTCTCCTCGTTCCCTCCACCTCCGACACATATATCCTCTTGGTCAATCTCTCCTCACTCATTCTCTCCATGTGCCCAAACCATTTCAAAACACCCTCTTCTGCTCTCTCAACCACGCTCTTTTTATTTCCACACATCTCTCTTACCCTTACGTTACTTACTCGATCAAACCACCTCACACCACACATTGTCCTCAAACATCTCATTTCCAGCACATCCATCCTCCTGCGCACATCTCTATCCATAGCCCACGCCTCGCAACCATACAGCATTGTTGGAACCACTATTCCCTCAAACATACCCATTTTTGCTTTCCGAGATAATGTTCTCGACTTCCACACATTTTTCAAGGCTCCCAAAATTTTCGCCCCCTCCCCCACCCTATGATCCACTTCCGCTACCATGGTTCCATCCGCTGACAGATCCACTCCCAGATATCTAAAACACTTCACTTCCTCCAGTTTTTCTCCATTCAAACTCACCTCCCAATTGACTTGACCCTCACCCCTACTGTACCTAATAACCTTGCTCTTATTCACATTTACTCTCAACTTTCTTCTTCCACACACTTTACCAAACTCAGTCACCAGCTTCTGCAGTTTCTCACATGAATCAGCCACCAGCGCTGTATCATCAGCGAACAACAATTGACTCACTTCCCAAGCTCTCTCATCCCCAACAGACTTCATACTTGCCCCTCTTTCCAGGACTCTTGCATTTACCTCCTTTACAACCCCATCCATAAACAAATTAAACAACCATGGAGACATCACACACCCCTGCCGCAAACCTACATTCACTGAGAACCAATCACTTTCCTCTCTTCCTACACGTACACATGCCTTACATCCTCGATAAAAACTTTTCACTGCTTCTAACAACTTGCCTCCCACACCATATATTCTTAATACCTTCCACAGAGCATCTCTATCAACTCTATCATATGCCATGAAGTTGCTAAGTAATTTTTTGTGTAAGTGTTTTACCAGGTATTTTCAGAAAGAAGGAGGGAGAAAAGAAAAAGCAAAAGATGTTCATGAAGCTTATAGTGATTATTACACTGCTTGTCATTATTGAACTGATGAGAATTTTTTACTGCTGTATTGTTTTGGTAAAGTGTGTGAAAGAAGAAAGTTAAGAGTAAATGTGAATGAGAGCAAGGTAATTAGGTACAGTAGGGTTGATGGTCAAGTCAATTGGGAGGTAAGTTTGAATGGAGAAAAAGTGGAGGAAGTAAAGTGTTTTATATATATGTGTACATTGAGATGTATAGGTATGTATATTTGCGTATGTGGACGTGTGTGTATATACATGTGTATGGGGGTGGGTTTGGCCATTTCTTTCGTCTGTTTCCTTGCGCTACCTCGCAAACGCGGGAGACAGCGACAAAGCAAAATAAATAAATATATTATTTTTGCAGTTGATTATTGTTAGTATTCAACCTTATTTTTTTCTGTTTGTATATTATTAATTTATTTATTTATTTTGCTTTGTCGCTGTCTCCCACGTTTGCGAGGTAGCGCAAGGAAACAGACGAAAGAAATGGCCCATCCCACCCCCATACACAATGTATATACATACACGTCCACACACGCAAATATACATACCTATACATCTCAATGTACACATATATATACACACACAGACACATACATATATACCCATGCACACAATTCACACTGTCTGCCTTTATTCATTCCCATCGCCACCTCGCCACACATGGAATACCTTCCCCCTCCCCCCTCATGTGTGCGAGGTAGCACTAGGAAAAGACAACAAAGGCCCCATTCGTTCACACTTAGTCTCTAGCTGTCATGCAATAATGCCCGAAACCACAGCTCCCTTTCCACATCCAGGCCCCACACAACTTTCCATGGTTTACCCCAGACGCTTCACATGCCCTGATTCAATCCACTAACAACACGTCAACCCTGGTATACCACATCGATCCAATGCACTCTATTCCTTGCCCTCCTTTCACCCTCCTGCATGTTCAGGCCCCGATCACACAAAATCTTTTTCACTCCATCTTTCCACCTCCAATTTGGTCTCCCACTTCTCCTCGTTCCCTCCACCTCTGACACATATATCCTCTTGGTCAATCTTTCCTCACTCATTCTCTCCATGTGCCCAAACCATTTCAAAACACCCTCTTTTGCTCTCTCAACCACGCTCTTTTTATTTCCACACATCTCTCTTACCCTTACATTCCTTACTCGATCGAACCACCTCACACCACACATTGTCCTCAAACATCTCATTTCCAGCACATCCACCCTCCTGCGCACAACTCTATCCATAGCCCACACCTCGCAACCATACAACATTGTTGGAACCACTATTCCTTCAAACATACCTATTTTTTCATTCCGAGATAATGTTCTCGACTTCCACACATTCTTCAAGGCTCCCAGGATTTTCACCCCCTCCCCCACCCTATGATTCACTTCCGCTTCCATGGTTCCATCCGCTGCCAGATCCACTCCCAGATATCTAAAACACTTTACTTCCTCCAGTTTTGCTCCATTCAAACTTACCTCCCAATTGACTTGACCCTCAACCCTACTGTACCTAATAACCTTGCTCTTATTCACATTTACTCTTTTTCTGTTTGTACTGTGATATATTTTCAACAATAAGAAGGTATTAAGAATATATGGTGTGGAAGGCAAGTTGTTAGAAGCAGTGAAAAGTTTTTATCGAGGATGTAAGGCATGTGTACATGTAGGAAGAGAGGAAAGTGATTGGTTCTCAGTGAATGTAGGTTTGCGGCAGGGGTGTGTGATGTCTCCATGGTTGTTTAATTTGTTTATGGATGGGGTTGTTAGGGAGGTGAATGCAAGAGTTTTGGAAAGAGGGGCAAGTATGAAGTCTGTTAGGGATGAGAGAGCTTGGGAAGTGAGTCAGTTGTTGTTCGCTGATGATACAGCGCTGGTGGCTGATTCATGTGAGAAACTGCAGAAGCTGGTGACTGAGTTTGGTAAAGTGTGTGAAAGAAGAAAGTTAAGAGTAAATGTGAATAAGAGCAAGGTTATTAGGTACAGTAGGGTTGAGGGTCAAGTCAATTGGGAGGTGAGTTTGAATGGAGAAAAACTGGAGGAAGTGAAGTGTTTTAGATATCTGGGAGTGGATCTGGCAGCGGATGGAACCATGGAAGCGGAAGTGGATCATAGGGTGGGGGAGGGGGCGAAAATTCTGGGAGCCTTGAAGAATGTGTGGAAGTCGAGAGCATTATCTCGGAAAGCAAAAATGGGTATGTTTGAAGGAATAGTGGTTCCAACAGTGTTGTATGGTTGCGAGGCGTGGGCTATGGATAGAGTTGTGCGCAGGAGGATGGATGTGCTGGAAATGAGATGTTTGAGGACAATGTGTGGTGTGAGGTGGTTTGATCGAGTAAGTAACGTAAGGGTAAGAGAGATGTGTGGAAATAAAAAGAGCGTGGTTGAGAGAGCAGAAGAGGGTGTTTGAAATGGTTTGGGCACATGGAGAGAATGAGTGAGGAAAGATTGACCAAGAGGATATATGTGTCGGAGGTGGAGGGAACGAGGAGAAGAGGGAGACCAAATTGGAGGTGGAAAGATGGAGTGAAAAAGATTTTGTGTGATCGGGGCCTGAAAATGCAGGAGGGTGAAAGGAGGGCAAGGAATAGAGTGAATTGGAGCGATGTGGTATACCGGGGTTGACGTGCTGTCAGTGGATTGAATCAGGGCATGTGAAGTGTCTAGGGTAAATCATGGAAAGCTGTGTAGGTATGTATATTTGCGTGTGTGGATGTATGTATATACATGTGTATGGGGGTGGGTTGGGCCATTTCTTTCGTCTGTTTCCTTGCGCTACCTCGCAAACGTGGGAGACAGCAAAAAAAAAAAAAAAAAAAAAAAAAAAGATTATTAAGCTTTCTTTTTTTCATACTTGATCACCATTTCCTGCTTTACTGAGGTAATGCCAAGAATAGATGAACAATGGTTGCATTCGCTTACGTCCATTCTCTAGCTGTCATGTACAGTGCAATAAAACCACAGCCCCCTGTCCACAACCAGGCCCTACAAACCTTCCCTGGTTTCCCTTGGCCACTTCACAAGCCCAGGTTCAGTCCATTGGTATATTTCCCACTAAATTATTGAATTCCACAATTCATGTGATTATGACTATACCAGTATTATGTACGTGTTTTTTTGGTGGTTTGTTACATTCATCATTTAACAGGTATCTGAACTGATATAAAAAAGATCTTGAATACCTGTGTCAAATCAATCAAAAAAGTCCTTACTTCAAAAGATTTATTTCCTCCCCTGCCAATATAATTGTCCTCAAACTGCAGCATTCTATGAATATGGAGGTAGCAGTCATATTTCCTATGAAGGAATGCAGTTTGAATAAGGGGGTCTATCCACCAACAATTATTTTAATCACCTTTATATACAAGGCATAAGCACATATGATGCAAGAATCATACAATTCAGTAACACTTGTATTTCTCCCTCCATTTACATCTTGAAGAAATTTTCACTTGCTTTACATCTCTAATTATCTGTGTATGGTACTACAGTATTTGTTTTGGTATAGTATAGTATACAGCTCTAATGTTAATTTTTTTTTTTTTTCAAACTATTCGCCATTTCCCGCATCAGCAAGGTAGCGTTAAGAACAGAGGACTGGGCCTCTGAGGGAACATCCTCACCTGGCCTCCTTCTCTGTTCCTTTTTTTGGAAAATTGAAAAAAAAAAAAAAAAAAAAAACAGATAATGTTACTACAATATACATTGAAAATAGACCCTGTCTTGAAACTGGAAGTGATGCAAGGTCTGTGCAGTCAGGAAATTTAGGGGGTGATCGTGTAGTGATACGTGTAACTGATGATAATGGACAATGTCAGGATTCCATTATTGAGGGCATAGATACACCAGCTGATGTACAGCCTTTTGCTCCAAAGGAATCAGGATCTCATCAAGTAATTGGTGCTAATGATGTAGTGGTTGGGTTGGTGGACTCTCCTCGATCTGGTCGATCTACTGGGATACGCCCAGTGTCAGATTCACAGGTAATCACTCGTCCACCACCTTCCCCGTCTCTAACCAAATCAGTGTCACACATGGAATCTCTGAGTGCATGTGGGGAAAGACCCTCAAATAAATTTTGCCTACGGACTAGTGCTACCAATGGATCACTGATGCCTGGACAAAATCACTCTGTTATGGACATCAACCAAAATGCAGGTGGGCGAAAGAATCGCTCTGAGAAGTCCAATGGTGCACTGGCAATACAAGGGACCTCAAAATGTTGTAGTTTGTCATGAGGTATTGGGAACTGTGTGTGAAGAATAATGAAATGAAATTAACTCCCACCTTGAGCAACTAGGTGTGTTGCAAATTTTCCCAAATCCCTAAGTGTATCCATTGGTATTTATGAATAGTGGAAGTTATCTGCCATTGCAGATATTTCTGGGTGTGATACAATTAAAGAGTTGTGTACATAGAAGAGCCAACTATTTTGAGATGTAGATATGGATTATTAAGTTCTGTGTCCCCAGCCTGGCAGGCCCCGGGAACAGGTGTCATCACATTGTGGACCACCTCACCCACTAACAAGTGCCAGCTATCCTATAGTGTTTTCCTCAACCTTTTACTGCCACAGCACTCATTTTGGGCTGGTATCATGTCATTACTATCTTTCTATTGGGACTGTATACAGTATGACGGTGGCAGTTCCGGAGAATGAGTAGTTGGTGTTGTGTATTATGTCAATACTTGGAAGTCAAAAGGTTATTCTTTATGAAAATATGTAAGTAGACATAGGCATATTGTTTACATTGTACTGGTACATGCCACACAAATAACCAAATCTTGGGATCTCAGAATTATTAAGAAGCACAGCAAAGAATCTTATACAGTTAATATTTTTATAATGGACTTCTTTGTACATACTTTTCGTGTTTGTTCAACTGGTGGCAATATTTTTGTGACAGAAATCTGAGCTTTAATGCCATATAATGTGGATCTCAGAAATGCTTATTGCATAGATGAGTTGAACCCCTACTTGTGACTGGTTAAGTTGTATTATCCTTCCATTCCTCTCCTTTTCAAGTACTTATTATAATCTTGCCAACCCTAGTCAAGACCTAGTCTTCTAATGTTAATGTTATGGTATCAAAATCTAATAAGGTAGGAACTTAGATTTCATTCAGAACCCAGTTCTGCTGCACACTACTTCGGTCACCCACATGCACAAGGTGAGATGCTGTCTCATCCATGATATTGTCATTAGACTCATTATTTATTTCCTAAGATTTAGAAGGATTATCATTTTTATTATATCAGTTTGTAGGTCTTTATCACTCAGGTTTAAGTTCTTTATCAAATTTGATATATTCTCTTACAGCTCCATCTCTGGTGATTGAGATCTAATGACTTTTAGTGAATTTCTTACCTGCAATGGCTATATAGTGTCATTACGAGGTAGTTGCAAACTTGGTAACATCGGCGAACTCTGCCTGGAAGTACTTATTCCAGTTGATAATGATGTCTAGCAGCTTTTCATGCTCCATACCACATTTGTCCATGTGCATCTTAGGTGCAAAATACAGTCCATAAATGTACACCATCATCTATCATTCCCCACCATGTGAATATACATCAGTCAACAAATTATTAATTCCAGTAAAGAGAGTGATCTACTGTGCACTGAGATGATTATTCCCCTTTGAGCTCATTCTAGCTGTTTCCCTTGATTTGAATTATTTCTTATTCCAGTGTAGAGCAAAGATATGTCAGAATAATTGTGAAATAAAGATTTTTTGGAATGTATGTTTGAAATTCCACATTGAAAGGTATGTGAAGTAATTTTTTTTCTCCTTTCAGAAATGAAACTTGTGACTGGCAGAAAGTGATTAATGACTTAAGTCAGGTTGTTGGCTGTCTCTTCTACACTCACTTTCTGTTCGTACGATTTTGTGTACCTGTCTTTCAGAAGTTTGGTCAGGAGTCCTTTACAGGGGTAAGATAATTATTCAGTATTATTTGTTTAAGAATTTCAATTTACTAGTTATATACAAAAGGTAGAATATCAAAAACCCCTCTTTTTAAAAATGGTAAATTCCCAAATTCATGGTCCATAGCACCTAAGATTGTTGTACTGCCAACATGTTGCATGATTTTCAGGTTTCTGTCTGCTGCCACCACCTAATTGTTGTTCTCATTGTCTAAACATGCTTTTTTCACTTATTTGTGTGATATCTTCTCAAATTCTGCCTCTGGAATGGTGTTGGTATTTGATGAAGACTCTTTAACTGTTAAATAGCAATAGTTGTCAGACAGTGGCAGCAAACATCCATGGATGTTTGAACTTTTCCCACTTTTGCTTAGATATCAAGCTGGCCTCTTATACTGTTGGTACCTATTAAGTCTTTTCATCACAAAACTGATACAGACAAAAAATTTTGTTCTCCTTGGTACACTTACAGTCACTATTATAGGTGCACATCAGTTGACCTTACATGTTATGTGACCAGTTACCCAGCAGGAATGATGTAAGTGATGAGGAGAAACACTTATCATCTTGATCAGTTGGTGAGGAAAATTTTGAAAAATAACAGGAGAAATATGAAGAAATAGATACCTCAGAGAGTGATTTTAGTTGGATTACCTAAGAACGAACCTCTCCACTTTGCATCCCAACCCCCCTTGAGCTTGCCTGTATTTTTTTGAGTAAGAAATTGCATATTTATTTCCTTATGTATCTTGGGGCAATGGAGGATTTAGATACAGATGATAGCAAAGAGCAATGATATTTTCATTGCTCTAACTGTAAAGTATTATTTATAGATTAATGTCTAGTATATCATTTGATATGCATAATGTATTACAGAGTTCCCTTGTCTGCCTCAGTTTTGCCATTTACAATTTTGAGCATATATTCTTTGAATAATGTGCAGCATTTTACCAACAATGGCATCAAGTTTTGAGTGTCGATGGTTTTTCATAGCACCATCCAAATTACTTCTGCAAGTTGGACGAGTGTCACATGGCCATCGGCTGCTTGTAAACAGGCCTGGCAGACCGCTATTGCTGGAGAGATGGGGGAGGAATGTCATAACTAAACAGTGTTGGAAGTCTGAGCAATGAGATAGCCATTTGTGTGGCATAACTGGGAATAAGAAGGCATGTCATCAGGTGTGACATATTGCTATCATATTATTATTTTATGCTTGGAATATGATTTATTTGTACTTTTATAAAAAAAAACATTTAGTTTTTATGTAAACCATGCTTTTTTTTTTTAACTTGAAAGTGTTCAGCATAGGCCTCAAGGTATGTCTCTCACCCAGTAACCCATAGGCCGTATACCATGCCAGCCAAGGGGTCTTGCAGGAATGGAACCCCTGTGGCTGGTAGTGGACTTCTGTATTTCAGTGCAAAAGCTGGTGTTTTGAGAGATTGTGGGGAGAATAAAGGATAAGCATGCCCAATTAGAATTAACAAAAATGAGATTGTAGTCGGAGAACCCTAAAGGGGCATGGATGGTTAATGAGTGGTTGGAAGGGTTAGAGGTAAAAAAAGAGGTCAAAGGTACAAGATGAGTGGTCATGATGGTCGGGAACTTGGGTAGGCTATTTACTTAACTGTTTAAGAATGTTAAAGGAAGAAAAGGAAAAGGCCTTTGCTCCATCAGGATTGTCATGGTTAGAGTCTAAACAATCCAAGTGGTGTATATGGATGTAATGAGCAGAGCTTTGTGGCAAGAACTCGAATAGTTGGAAAACTGTGCATAGTTCGAGGAATTGGGGGAGAGAGAGAGAGAGAGAGAGAGAGAAAGAGAGAGAGTAAATGAAACAGAGGTGAGGTAATTGAGGGTAGAGAGGCTTTTAGGCAGGTGGTATCAGGGTTAGAAGACTCAAGATCAATGAGTCATGCAATAGGTGTCTTTGCATTACATAAGGCACACATCCACTCTCAGAGCAGAAGCAATGGTAGAGATTATAGTTGGAGATCTGATAGTGCGGAGGAGAAGCATTCTTGGACAGTTGGATTCCAAAAGGAAGAAAAAGATCATGGAAGGAGGTAAACAGATGGTGTTCAACAAAAGGAAAGTTAGAATTAAGAGACCACAAATTTTGTAGAAATGGTTAGAAAAAAAGAACCAGGTTTAGGGGCTGTAGTTATGGAATTAGGGTGGATCCCTGTCACGTAATGGCATTCAAATGGGTTCTGGAATATGCTCAATTCCTGTTGACCAGTGGCAGTACTTTGAATCAGTGCAAAAGAATTATTTGATTGTTGTACTGCCATAATTTAGAAATACTGAAAAGTAAGAAAAAAGAAATAGAAAAAGAAATAGAGATTCAAGTGAATTATGTGTTTCTAAGTGTTGTATATGAGAAAGAAGGTGTGGGTTTAGGGTTGAATGCCAGGACCCCTCGTGTTGATGAGGCAAGGGAAAGGGAGTGATTTGGGCCTGAAAAGGGATATATATCAGCACCACTATGCTGGCTCAGTGTTACTGCCACAAACCCTCTCAAAACTTAGGCAGTAGTACTACTCTGGTTGTGGCCTGTGACCCACTACTACTACTGCAGAATAGCAGTAGTAGTGGAAGGAAAGAAATGGGGGAAGAATGGATAGATTGGTGTACGTGAGGGAGGAATGTAAGGACAGGGATAAGTAGAGACTCTTGCTGTTGCCATTCCCTTGATGGGAGTTCCTGGAAGGATAGGGCATGAGAGATATAGATAGATAGATGGGTAGATTAATTTTATCATCCAGATTTGGGCATTTTCTCATGTAATGTAAGAATTGAGCAAATCATTGCCTGTCTCCAATAGGATATGGGCCCATATGTTTATGCTGCCAGCATCAACTATAGCTAATATAATACTTTTTGGAAGTGGAAACAAAGAGGGATTTTGGATATCACAAAATGATTCAGTAGATTTGTCTTAAGTGCTTTGTATAGTAATTTTTTTTTTATATTACAAACAAATAGCACTTAGAGTCTGCATTATTTATACAAACCACTATGTTAATGTTGAAATATGTTTGGACCAGAATCTTTGTCTCATGTTTCTAAAACAAATAGAAATTAAGAATCCACATATTGCTTAGTTCCACAGGTTATGGATTTTTGTTCTACCTACATGCCCATAATGCATCTATTTGATAGTGATCAGAAATAATTTTGAAGCCCATTTTCTGGAAGCAGTACTGCCAATTAATTTTTTTGTCAGTGCTGTTTCATGATTCACATCTTGTCATTATAAGTTTGTTTCCCAATTTTTTTTTTTCCATTTGTATGGGAGATGGGATTAAGAATACAACCCACTTATATCTTGTGAGTCATAGGCTATGAGTAACAGGAACAGGAAACCATCCCCTCTTGCATTATCACGTAAAGCAGGAGCAGAGGGAACCAAATGAAGATTTACCCTCGAAGGTTCAAGCTGGGGTAACTGTGTATGTGGTTGTAATGAGGATAGAAAAAGAAAGAGATAGGGTCTATGTTTGATAAGGGAAACCTAGATGCTTTGGCTGTTGTTGAAACATAGTTAAAGGGGAAGAAACAAGAATGGATTTTTGAGGTTGGTAAATTGTGGGGTTGTTAAGAAGAATGGTACTTATAATGAAGAATGAGCTGTGGGAGCTGGCAAAGAGTGCAAGACACTGGTTTTGAAATTCATTTGGGTTGGAATGAAAATGAACTAAGAGTGATAGGTGATTGTTAGTACTCATGAACTTCGTAGTGACAAGAATGACAGAAAAGAATCCATTTTTGGAGCCGAGTGATTTTAAGTGGTATTAAGGGATCTGAAGTGTGGGTGATGTGGCGTTCTAGGTTGTTATTGGGGGTCATGGGGGTCTGTGATGTGAATGAAACTGGAGATATGCTTTTTGAGTTGGTTGCTGAGAGAAGAATGGTGATCGGGAATATAGGGTTAAAAAAAAAAGCACACATCTAAGCATACATGGATGAATGATGGGTTGATGGGCTTTATAGACAGTATGCTAATGGAGAGTCATGTCAATTTGAGGTTGCTGGATGTGAATGTGATAGGAAGGTTAGAGATTAGATTGTATTTTCAGGAAAGGAGTTAGATTTATGGGAGGAGTACGGGAGAAAGCAGCAGGAGGTCAAGAGAAAGGTACGATACCTGGAAAATAAGGGCAAATGAAAAATGAAGTTTTTGAGATGAAGGAGATGAATCATTTGAGGAGATCGAGAAAACTAATGAGGACAACACCGAGAGCAGACAGAGAAGTGGTAAAAGGGAGAGATGCAAAAAACGTACTGTGCAAGAATTTTGAAGGATGCTGAATGTATTAGATAATAGGAAGGTGAATACAGTTTTTAGGTTTAGGTGGTGCTTGAAATGAGAGAATTATCGCTAACCATAAAAGTGAAAATTATGTGAACTGAATGAGCAGGAGGCAAGGCCAAGAAATTGGCATTATAGCCTTTTACCTCTAAAAATGAGATCTGCATCTTTTTGACAACAGTACTGCCACCTGTAGTATCCCACCTCCCTTTCCTCCCAGAGAATTGGGAGTACAAAAGGAGTCTATAGTACTGAGCAATGAGGTGCCTTTTTAAACAGTCATTCCATGATAGAAATACATAGTGAAATATTCAAAATTGACAAAAATTGGTGATTTATAAGATGTCTTAATTACCAAATGCTACTTTGAAAATTTAGGTTTCTACCCTTCATTTTGACAACGACTGTATAGAAGTATTGATCTTAAGAATACTTACTATCTCTTTGGAGTAAGAAATAACATATAAAACCAAGAATTAGATAAGAGTTTGAAAATTTTTGGATTCCATGAAATGCTGTAGAGAGAGCTGAGCCTGAGTTAAGATAGGTTGATGAATGAATGAGCACTTTTAGTTAGAGGATAACATAAGAGAATTAGGTTATTTTCACTTAATTGTTTACTGTTTTTATAGGTGGCATCACTGGGGAGAACATTGAAAGTTGATTTAGGTGAAGTGAGATTAGTTGATAATGGACATGAGAAGATTGTGCAGATGTTGGATGTATGCTGCTGAGTTGACAGAGGCAATAGAAGAGGTTCTGCAGATTATTATGAAAGAATTTGAAAGCATGTGTAAGAGATGTTTGAAAGTGAATGCCAATGAGAGTGGTGATGGGACATGAGAAAGTTAGTTTGGAGTGTAAGATCTGACAGAGTGGTTTCAAGTTTGGATATTATCTAATGTTCTGTGACTCACCCTCTCTAGGCTTAGAGGAGTATCAGGAATAGACCTCCATATCTTATAGTATTATTTGCAACAGATCTCATTTTTCATGCCATCATAAGACTTTTATTACATTTTTTGAAGATTAGCATAAGGTGAACTATCTTACATGATATTTACTTACAGACTAATCTCCTGGTGGCTGTGTTCTCATGCATGTTTCCAGGATCACTAGTTCTCCTCTGTGGGTTCTTTGCCATTCTTCATGCCTGGCTTAATGCATTTGCAGAGATGATGCACTTTGCTGATAGAATGTTCTACAAGGTAAGCTGTGATAAGGGTTAATTTATTCACTTTGCTTTAAAGATGT
Organism: Panulirus ornatus; assembly: GCF_036320965.1. Lineage (NCBI taxonomy): Eukaryota > Metazoa > Arthropoda > Malacostraca > Decapoda > Palinuridae > Panulirus > Panulirus ornatus. Next base: position 82,448,578 of record NC_092225.1, on the reverse strand, counting down.
GGATAAGAAAATAGTGAAAGATGATTAGTTAGGTTTTTAAAGGAGATTATGTGACCATACTTGTAATCCTGCTGCTATTTTTAGTCTATTATGTGGAAACATTTATGTTCTGTGGGGAATTCATTTACACCAAATTGTAATTATCCATATAGATCTATAATGGATCATTTGCTCACTTCATTTTTTTTCATAAAATTGTGTGTGTAATGAATGCAGAATATTCATATGGCTAAGTGCAGATATTTTTTTGATTATTGTTCTTTCAATTGCATTGCTATACGTACACTTACCTAAAAAATGTAAGAAAAACACCCTATAAACTAGCAAGTGTTCAGATATCTTAGGTTAATGTTATTTTATTTCTCAACACTTTCCTTTTAATGCAGGCAGTCTTACAAAAATTTCAGTGATTTACTATTTCTGTTTCTCAGGACTGGTGGAATTCAACATCATATGCACGCTTTTACCGTACTTGGAACTGTGTTGTACATGACTGGCTTTATGAATATGTTTATAGAGATGTTGTTGCATGGCAGGTAAGTCTTGTTATCCAGTATCCTGTATTGTGCGATTTTCTTTCCAAGATGGTAATGTTCCACAAGCCATAAGAGATGTTTCGAATCTATGGGGATCAGAAATCTTTGAACTCTCCTGCCTTGCATGCACCTCTTACTCTTTATTAATCATCTGCCAGATAGTTAACAGCATGGCTTGGCATAGGTTGTGTGTTTACCATTTTCCCATCCTATTTTCACATAGATTTCTTTGACCTGGTTGTTTTCTCTTTCTTTTGAAAGCTTTCAGTGTATTTGCTTCTTATGTAGGAGTACACAATAAAAACTAGAACAGTGTTGCCCCAGAATACTACTACCTTAGGTCAAGTGTCAGTCAGTCAAGCCTCCACTGATAGAAAACGGTTTTACCCTCATTAACCTTGATTGCCATTTCAGTACACAGATCTCACTCAGCTTGATCTTGAGGGGAACGGAGTGTTTTCTATGCAGTAGAGACTGTTTTCCTCACAGGTGAGTTAGTAGTGTTAGGAGGACCTCATGGAGAAAGATCACACCTTAAGTAACAGTGGAGGTCTTAGAATCACTTAGCTCACCAATCTGGCAGACCAATACTTTAACCATTGCAGTGCCATGGTGCATGGGGGATTATGTCTCCTTTCTGGGTTGGAAAAACCTATCCTCTTAGCAGGACCAAGCTTTCCATATAGAGAAAAATGACTATCTAAATACAAGAGCTTAATTTCTGGGAAACTTTCTCTTTTTTTCCTGGATTTTTTGTGTTATCTAACTTCCCACTTTTCCTGTTATATTGATGAAATTTTCAGGGTGGGTTTCAAGTCAAAAGGTTTATAGACCCAGCTGGAGTATAGAGAAATATCTGGCTTATCGTTTTTGATGTTTATTCACCTGATTATTTTGTCCATTTTAAGAATTTAGCTCTTTCCTTTCCTTCAGCTTCTACCTTTTAGGTAGCCCATGGTACGCATACCCAAAGTTCCTGTGAACCACAAGGATGTTGTTAAACATGATTTTCGTATTCACTGAGTGTTCTTTGGAGGATACAAGAGATAGATTTTAGCTATCATCGTTTCCCAGAAGTCTCCATACCCCTGACAGTATACTGATGATTTACTGGTTTATCTTTTGGGTGATGGCTGGTCAGTCCAATAAGATTGAGAGCACCCTCCCACCCCGGTCAGGATGCTGCCACAATGCCAGTAAAGCAATAGCCATCATTACTAATAAGTACTAGTACATGGTGGGATCATATAGTTTAATGAATTGTAGGAACAGATCATTTTATGTCCATAAGTCATTGCTGGGATAAACTGTCCTGATTAGCCCACTGATGACAAACTAAGGTACACAAGGAAGGGAATTATAGTATTGTTGTTACTCCCTGTTGCTCCCATATTGTGTATGCTTTAGAGTGAGATGGGAAGGAAACTGAGTAGACGAATTTAGAGTGAAGTCATCAGCTAGAGAGTGATTTTGGCTAGATGTTGGAGAAAGATCATTTATGGAGTGGAGGAAGAGCAATGTTGTTATGATAGATCCATAGAGTTGCTGCTTTTGACAGGATGAGAGTGGAAAAAAATACTCTATCAGTGATTAATAAAATGAAATGACTGGAAAGGAATCTATGTAGTAAAGAACAGAGAGAAGTGGGAAAGCCAAAGGAAGGGAGTTTAGTTGGCAAAGGCTTGTGCCACACCAACTGCTCTTAGATAAGTCAACCCTTTTACTGCAGCAAATTTTACATGCAGGGTCACTCTGTGTGATATTATCAATATTCCAAAAAGAGAGTATCTCAAGTTTGCTGTTGTGATTCACTAGAACACAATTTTATTGATAAGATGATGTGGTGAGATATTGTTATATGTGCTGTGTGGCCTTTACTTATTCTGCTCTGGTGCCAGGTGTATGAGGTACTCCATGAATATTTTCATGTATGATTATTGAGTTTTTTCAATGGTTTTCATCAGTAATGTCCCCTGTTCTGTGAGAGTGACAGTTTCAAAAATTATTGTGTAACATTAGGGTGCAGATCTCATTTCGGTTTTATTGACATTTTTGTATGAATGGACCAGTATATGGGAAGGTTAGGTTGTCATGTCTAGAAAGAATTCCACCACAAGCATTTTTGGTTGTATATTCCAACTCAAGGCAGGGGTGGCCAATTCAGAAATTAGTGATATAAATATGTCCCAGTTAAAAGGAACAGAATAAAATGGGTTTAAGGGCTACAGCAAAAGATTCACCAAATTCCTTAAGAGGGAAGGACAAATTATGAGTCACATTAGAGAGATCATTTGTGAACCTAGTGTGCAAGATAACTGAATGAAAACAGTGATTGTGCAAATTTGAATAAGCACAGGGACAAAAGATATAACCAGATTCCAAGAGGAATAAGACCTTTTTATCAAGTTATATGGTAGTGATTGTGTTAAAAGGATTACTGAACATCTTGTAGGTTAAGAACAATAGATATTTGGAAATAGAAGAGGGTGTGTAGAGTAGATTTTACACTTTTGTAAAGCAATGAGAAAAACTTTACTGAAAATGAAAAATGTATGCAACATTTGTGGATTTAGAGAAGCATAGTATACACATGATATGTCAGGCTATGAAGAGCTTTTATAAGATCAATAATACTTTTGTAAATGTCATTATGGTAGTTTAATGTCTTATGACTTGGGAATTATAAGATGAAAGAGAGATGGTGTGACTGTAGAGTCTACTCAAGTAGTTGTGGAACGAATTGGAGACAAGCAAAGTTGTAAATACTTGATGATATCCAGTTATCTAAATCAGAGAAGCTGGTTAAAATGAAAGTGTTGATGATTTATGTTGTAAGAATACAATGGAACTTAATGTAAGGAAGAGTAAGACCCTTGTCCTTGAAAAAGAATAGAATTTGCAGTGAAATATCTCTGAAAGTAAGATTAAATATTAATGAGTTTGGTGTTTGGAAATGATAATCATGATCATGATATTAGCAAGGAAACTGAAGTTTAGGAATGAGCTATGCAGCAAAAGAGAACTTAAGTTGCTTTGGGAGCTGTAATGAAAAGAAAAAGATTGTGAAGAGTGTGCAAGAAGATATGAGGAAGCACCAATCTTATCTTGTGTGTATTAAGAGTAAAGAAAGCTATGGTAGGGGATAAGGAATAGGAGGTATTTAGAAAAGCATGCTGGTAAGTATGAGAGAAGTGTGTGGCATGCAGATGGGGGTGGACAGGTGATAAAGGATAGCAAGTGGTGGCATGATGAAGATAAGTTAATTTTGAAAGAGAAAAGAGAGGTGTATGAGTGGTACTTACATGGTAGAGGTGCAAGTGATTGGAAGATGTACAAGAGAAAGTAGCTGAAAAAGAGGGCAAGTGAGAGTTGGGGTGAGCAAGTATCAGCAAACTTCAGAAAGAATAAGAAAGTGATTTAGAGGGAAGTTAATGGTGTGTGAAAAACATGAGAACAAATGGGAACATCAGTGAAGAGGGTAATTGGGGAAATGATAACAGACAATGATAGGTGAAGAGGAGATCGAGTGAGTACTCTGAAGGATTGTTGAATGGACTAAAGATGGGAATGTATGGAAGAGGGTGAATATGTTAGAAATGAAATGTTTGAAGGTGATATGTGGTGTATGGAGGGTTTATTGAGTAAGAAATGTCAGGGTAAGAGAGAGGTGTGGTCTTGAGAGTATTTGAAAGAGCTGAAGAGGGTGTATTGCAATCATTTGGATGTATGAAGAGAATGAATGAGGAGAGGTTGATGAAGATATATGTGTCTGAAGTGGTGGGGACAGAGAGAAGGGAGAGACTGAATTGGAGGTGGAAGGATGGAATGAATAAGATTTCGAAAACTCAGGGATTGAACATGCAGGAAGTTAAAAGGAGTGCATGGGATAGAGTGACTTGGAGTGATGTAGTATGCATCAGCGATATTGTCAGTAGATTGAACCATGGTGTATGAAGCAGCCAGGGGAAACCATGGAAAGTTCTGTGGGGCCTGGTTACAGATAGGGGGCTCTGGTTTCATTGCAGTGCATGTGATAGCTAGAGAATAAATGTGAGCAAATGAGGACTTCCCTTTTTCTGTGCATAATTCTTCCTGGCAAATGCAGGAAATGGCAAACAAGTTTGAAGGAAAGAGAAGTGAAATTTTAATCTGCAGATCCAAGTAGATCAAAACTATGAGCAATAGAGATGCAAAATCTGTTTTGTATTGTCATGATTAAAAGAATAACAAATATTGATAAGAGAAAGAGAAAGTTACAAGATGTAAAGAAATTGCTAGAGAGGTACCTGTATAAAAGCCTTTTAAGATGGACTTATGCAATCAGACTTATGGTAGAGGATGAGTTGATGGAGAGGATCTATGGTAGTATGGCTTAAGATACAAGGAAAAAAGGTGAGCATGAAAGAAATAGCCAGATTCACTGAGTGAATTGTGGAAGACTTGAGGTATTTCAGGTGAAGATAGAAGGATGCCATGAACATGAGAATTGATAATTTTTAGTGATTACACTTTGTGTGTGAGGTTGGAGGTTTGACTATTGGTGCTACTCATGCTTGATAAAAAATCAAAATGTTAGAAATTAATCTCTAGGAAGTGCTGGACGTAAGTTAAAGATTACTGAGTTGAGAGGATATTACACTTGATCCACCACTTGTAAACAAGTATAAGTTTGTTGCTTTTTAATCTGTGTACATAACTTATAACTCTTATATTTTCCTGTCTGCACATCTTAGGTATGAAATTAGAAATGCAAGTCACAAATATTTTTATTCTGATTATTGTTGATATTTTCATATACACTTGCTCCCCAGAGAAAGCAAGGTGAAAGCTGTGCAAGGCTGCGATGCTTCCCAATGTTGGTCGTGTTTTTCATTTCATCGGTGGTGCATGAATACATCTTGGCCTTTGCATTTAGGTTCTTTTACCCAGTTCTTCTCATCATGTTTGGAGGCTTTGGAGGTAATATAATAGATTAACAGTAGAATTTCATTATTTTGCCAAATATCTTCTGCATTAATGGATGTTCTTTTAAGTTCAGTATCCTTGCACATTTTTTCTGGAGCATTTGACATAGGTTCTACTTTATGAAAATTAATTTTGTTGCTGGAAAAAATGTATAATTTGCTAAATCCAACATTGATTTAATTTCATGTAATGCATATTGTTTCAATAGTAATTTTATACAAAGACGGGCATCTATATACATGTTTGTTTATACACATTATACATATGACCAAAATCCTTCAATCTGGATTAGTTTAGCTTCTTGTGGTCTGAATAAGACTGGAGTGACATTGCTTAAATCAAGCTCTTTTGTTCTAAGAATATAGAAATGATAAAAGATAACTAAGAAGTATGATTCAAGAGCTTACCAAACAAATTGAGATATGATGGTATATAGTTATGATGGACTCCGTTACCTGTGTAGAGAATGGTACATGTTTTCCTTTCTATAAATTTTTCATGAAAAGACTGAATTAGATTCAGAATCCAAGATAGCCTCATTCTCTTTGTCACTCTGTGGGCCAAAGATCTTGAAGGCCATATTGGAGGCTGGATTTACAATTGCACATGCATTTCAAAGTATGCTGCTGCTGATGCATGTGGACTGGTTTAAGGTTAAATCCTGGTTCATGATGATTATATTTGAAAGTTTGAGGGGGTTTCAGTTTGTGTGTTTATGTGTAATTACATACTTGTTCTGTTTATGGAGGATGTTTTGCACTCATGAGGCCCCATTTCTTGAACATTCTCCCCATCATTCAACTTCTTGAATTTCTGTATTCTGTCAGTGATTACCATGTCTTCATTTTTTCCAAAGAAAGGCTACACTAGCTCGCATCCAATCTTTAACTGTCAGGCTTTAGAAAGGACTCTTTCATAGAAATTGGTCCTGTTGTAAATATGAATGAATATATTTTCTGGCTCTGAGTGAAACTAAGCTCAGAGGTAAGAGGGAAGAACAGCCTTGGAGTGATCTAGGATTAAAGTGTTGGGTTAGTGTGAGGGTGAATGCAAAAGAGGGGATAGCACTTCTGCTGAAGGAGTTGTAGTGTGTTTGATAAAGAGTAAGGAATTGAGCTCCAGACTGCTGTGGGTGAAAAGGGATTTCAGAATGAGTGTGATTTTTAGTGTTTATGGAAGTGGTTTTGAGAGGAGTGAGGAATGGAGGTGAGTGTTTTTGGAGCTGAGTGAGTGAATCAGCAATTTTGATGTAAAGGATTAAGTATTAGTGATAGGTGATTTGAATGCAAACATTAGTGATGTAGCAGTTAAGGGGTATAATGTAGGAGTGTAGTGTATGCATTGTGAATGAAAATGGAAAACAGCTTGTGAAGTTGTGTCCTAAAAAATTACTGGTTTAAAAAGTGACAAACTTAAGTATACATAGGTTAGTAGGGTTGATGTTGAGCTGGCTTTACTGGATTATGTATTAATTGATAGGCTTGCCAAAGTTGTAATGTGTTTTGAGAGGGACATCTTTTTTGATGCCACATCACTTCTTGGTGGATGTAAGGGTGAAAGTTTGTTGAGGCTTATGGGTTGGAAAAGGGGAATGAAGGTGAGCAAGCTTGGAAAATTGGTTTGTGTGAGGAGATACCAAAATGATTGGGTGAAGAATGGCAGAAAGTGAGAGTAAATGAAACTAGTGGGGAAGGAATGGAAAGTATACATGGAAGCAGTGCTTACATGTGAATGAGAAGTATGTGATGCACTGAAGGTGGGAAGTGTGTGTATGAGAAAGGTACTTAGTAGTGGGATGCTAGTCAGGTTTTCTCATAGCAAAAGTGTAATGCTTAACATTTTAAAATAAAACTTAGAAAAAGTTATAAAACTAGAACAAGTTATAAAACTATACTATGTTTATTTGGGTCTGTCATTAACAATTGACAACTGATATCCCGTACAGCAGTTTCTTTGAAATCCGGTCATGGAATAGAATGGACAAAGGATGCAGAAACTGTATAATTGATGACATCTGATATTCAGTTATAAAACAAAAATGTGTAAATGTGAAAATTATGAAGGTATACTCCTATGAAAAAGAAAATATGATTATGACCATTAAACTGCTTAGTAATGCCACTGGAATGTTTTCGGATGATACACTTCCAGCTGCAGGACCCCATCAACTGTCACTTGTTGTTCAACTGTCACTTGGCAGCAGATAATTTTTCCCCTAAGTGAACAACTGTTTTCCCTTACCTTTTCTTCATAGCAATGGCTTTGATTTCATGAATAAGTATTCAACATTTTTCAAAGATATACACTCAAACTTCTTAAGAATGATCATGAAAAAGAGATGAACTGTGCATGTACAAGTGTGATATATTTTTGCAACGCTATTCCCATAGCTAATACACTGTTTTTTCACACGCTTGATAAGCATGTTACTGTGTAATTTCTAAATTTGTTTTCTTGTCAGTGATTACTATTTTGGCTCAAGAGGATTAACTTCCTCCCTCATTCCCCAATAAATTATAACAAAAATCTTAATAGAGAATTGAGACCTTTTCATGAGCATGCCCAGGGCCCCACATAGAGCATAGAGCAAACAAAGAATAAACAACATCGGTTGTAGATTTTTAATGACAGGCCCAAATAAACAGAATATAGTAACTAACACTGGCCATCCTGAACTTTAAACATGCGTGAAGAACTGTACAGCATCATACATTTTCATGTATGACTGTAATTATTCTGTTGATTGAGTCATTATCTTAATTCTATGCTTAATTTTATGTATTAATAATTAATAATTCCTCCCTTAGAGGTTGGAGAGGTTGGCCATGTGAAGTGCTGTCATTTCTCTCCTTGTCTCTTTCAACTGTTTGTAATCCTGCTTTCCATTTGTTATGATTTAATTGAGTAATACAGGAAAAATTAAGAATAGTTCATTCAGTACTCTTTATTAAAATAAAATCAAAGGTACCTTTTAATTTCACTGTCATTGAGAAATAATGAACTCTCAGATGTCTTGTACTCATACAGTCAAAATATATCTCTACTTTTGAGTTTGATGGAATTCAAAATGCTCAATGTTATTCCAGTTGTTTCAGTATTGCTGGTACTGCAGATAAATTTTGTTTGTCTTATTGAAATATTTCTCCCTCATGCTGTACTCTTTGACTTAAATCTTTGAAATACTACTATATTGAAAATTAATTGTTTACTGAAACAAGAGAAACACAAGTTATTTACTACTTTTGTAGTTGAAAAAGAAATATAGAAAACTAAAGGAATGAGATGCCATTTACCAAATATTATGTGATTATGAAAGAAAATGATAAAGTGAAAAGGTTGACTAATATCATTAGAAAATCTTAGTTTTGCTTAGGGGAACATTGAAGTGGTAGACAAAAATATACTGATTATCAGGACATTATTATTTTGCTTGTGAAGGAATTATCATATCATTATTATTACAGTCCTTTGCAGTATGAATAACTGTAGATGCTCAGAGGATATGTGTAATTGTGTAATTAAATCAGATGTAAAGTTATATATGGCTGTTCTAGCCATTCCATTTTCCAACAAGAGCTTACAAATGAATACAAAAATTTTTTTTTTTTTTTTTTTTGCTTTGTCGCTGTCTCCCGCATTTGCAAGGTAGCGCAAGGAAACAGACGAAAGAAATGGCCCAACCCACCCCCATACACATGTATATACATACGTCCACACACGCAAATATACATACCTACACAGCTTTCCATGGTTTACCCCAGACGCTTCACGTGCCTTGATTCAATCCACTGACAGCACGTCAACCCCGGTATACCACATCGCTCCAATTCACTCTATTCCTTGCCCTCCTTTCACCCTCCTGCATGTTCAGGCCCCGATCACACAAAATCTTTTTCACTCCATCTTTCCACCTCCAATTTGGTCTCCCTCTTCTCCTCATTCCCTCCACCTCCGACACATATATCCTCTTGGTCAATCTTTCCTCACTCATTCTCTCCATGTGCCCAAACCATTTCAAAACACCTTCTTCTGCTCTCTCAACCACGCTCTTTTTATTTCCACACATCTCTCTTACCCTTACGTTACTTACTCGATCAAACCACCTCACACCACACATTGTCCTCAAACATCTCATTTCCAGCACATCCATCCTCCTGCGCACAACTCTATCCATAGCCCACGCCTCGCAACCATACAACATTGTTGGAACCACTATTCCTTCAAACATACCCATTTTTGCTTTCCGAGATAATGTTCTCGACTTCCACACATACAAAAATAGTAACATGATTTGTAGTAACATGATTTGACGTGAAATGCAAATGAAATTGTAATACTTAAGTATAGCTGCAATGTCTGTTATGAAATCTGAACTTTTGAATTTTGCTAGATTTCCAACTGTTCTTTTGCTGTTGAATATCATTTTAATCAAGTAACATTCTCATTCTTTTTTACCTAAATATTGAATATTTAGTGTATTTTACTAACAGACACAAAGTTTTCTTCATAACATTGCAGGCAATAGGAATATAGAATTATGTATTGTGTAATTCCATTCAGAAAAGTTTAGCCATCCCTCCATTATTACTGGGTAGCTTTCCTATCATTTGTAGCATAACTGCAAATAAGAAGAGTTATCGTACAGTACCAATCTATGATGACATCTAGGAGAATATATCTAAACTCTGTGTTTCAAAATGTAAAGCACAGCAAGTGTAGGGATACTTTTGTTGTAGACTCTATTCACATATTCCAGTGATGAATGTGAAAATCTTGCCCATTTTTAATTCTTTGTCCAGTATAAATCAAACCCCTCAAGGTTAGCTTTACTAGCTAACCAGAAAGTTTATGATATGGTGATCATAATCATAATGATATTGAAAACTTTTTGAATCAGCCTTTTAACATCCATAGTTTGTATTCCCCTTCCCTAGACATTTAAGTTTTTATACCCGTACAGATGTTTTGTTCTTACAATGTAAGAGATAAATAACATAGAAGTAATCTTAACTTTGTAATGCCCATGGAGAGGATACTGCATCATTACCATTACAGATAAGGACAATGTTATTTTCATGCTTGTAATGTTTACTTTGGATATTGATGGAATGATTGCAATGTTACTCTCACTCCTTTATAAACAAAATAATTCATGGATTTATGGATATACTTTATCAGTAAGTGAAGCAAAGGATGAGCAGTTTTTAAGTGAAGTTTGGTTGTGTCAGGGGTATGTGGTATCCCCATGGCTGGTTGATTTGTGTATGGATATGGTCGGTATGAATAGAGGGGGCATATATGCAGTTTGTAGGGGGTGAGGGGAGCCTAGAAAGTGAGTCAGTTGGCGGCAGATTCAGGTGATAAACTGCTACAGTTAGTGTCTACATTTGGGAGATTGTGTGAAAGAAGAAACAGGGTAAATGTGTATAAAAGCATTAGCGTTAGCATTTGCAAGAGATAAGTTAGTTGGGGGTGTGCATTTGAATGGAGAAACTTTGGAGTAAGTGAAGTGTTTTAGATACCTGGGAGTGGATATAGGGGCAAAGGGAAACCATGGAAGTGAAGGTGAGTCTTAGGGTGGGTGAGGGGATAAAGGTTCTGGGAGCAATGAAAGATATGTGGAGAGAGGTCAGTTTCTAGGAGGATGAAATTGGGCATGTTTGAAGGTATAGTAGTCCTGATGTTGTATGGATGCAAGTCATGGGTTATGATGGTTAAGGATAGGGTTAATATGTTGGAAACAAAATGTTTGAGGACAGAATTGATATAAGAGGGGTTGATCAGGTAAGTGATTATAGGGTAATGGAGAGTTGTGGTGATAAGTTTATGCCTGAGAGGGTGTCCTGAAATGATTTGGACATATGGAGAGAATGAGCAAGGAGAGGTTGACAAAGAAGATTTATGTGTTAAAAGTGGATGGGACAAGTTGAAGGGAGAGACTGAATTGGAGATGGAAAGATGGAGTGAATAAGATTTTGAGTGCTAAGGGCCTGAACATGCAGGAGGGTGAAAGGCATACACAGGATATTCAAATATACCTTCTGGACCATATATTTTACAAGACCATACCATCCTAAAAGATGTTTATCATTGTGCCTTTCTAATTGATTTTTCATAATTTTTCTTTATTTCCAGTTGCCTTTATGTTTGTGAATAGTAAAGCTCGTCAATTCAACATCTTTCTGTGGGTTACTCTGATATTTGGAACGGGCATTTTGATGTGCCTATACAGTATGGAGTGGTATGCTCGTATCAACTGTCCACCAGTTTATGTAAGTTGAACTTTATATTTGTATGTTTTTATATTTTTACTTTTTTCATATTCACGAGTTCAAGCACTATTCTGTGAAGATGAAATTATATTGCCCTCCTCCTTTCTTGATTTAGTATGCTATCTTGCTATAGAGAGGAAAAGTTATATTGGCCTCCACCTTTCTTTATCTAGTATGCCATCTTGCTCTGGGGAGGGTAGTTCATGCAGAACCATTTCACAGTAACATGCAGTGTATATACAGAGATCACATAGGAACCATGGGGGTTACATTCCTGGAAGACTCATTTGTCTGCCACACTGTGTTTGGCAAAACAGAAGTTAGCAGATGGGGGTTAGGGGGAGACAAACCATAATTAGGTCCCCTCATGAACACTTCAAGGATAGAAATTAGCATATCATACTTCAGAAAAAACATTTCTCTTATGAAAATGTAAAAAGATACTGTACATAACAGTACAGAAAAGCAATAAAAAAATAACTGTATAGTATGATGGCTGTTCATCACCTCTAATGCCATGCGTTTAGTGTCTGTACTCTTACGAAAGGCTGATTCATTTCTCTTTGTGGTTTGCTGTGTTGACTACCACTCCCATCATTAGCTTTAAGCTCCTCAAAGGGCATGTCTAAGGTCACAAACCAGCAGAGTGTTAAGCATTTCAAAAGTTAGAACTGTATTAGTATCACTCGGTGAGACTTACAGTAAGATAGAGTAATGCAGGGAGAATGTACTTACAGTAAGATAGAGTAATGCAGGGAGAATGTACTTACAGTAAGATAGAGTAATGCAGGGAGAATGTGTGCAGGAAGGCATGACATAGTTATATCTTTCACATCACAGTATGCACATTTTCATGTTACCGCTATGCTGGATCCTACCAGGCTTGACTAGGAGTAGCCCGCGGCTACCTCGATGCTTGCCCGTTGGCAGGTACTCCAAATCATATGATACAGGGGGTAAAATGGAGTTTATTATTTCAAGCCTATGTACTCAAAACTGCAGCTGGTAATTATGCAGTAAGCAAGGGACCTCTGTATATGTATATGTACTGCATTTTACAGTATAAAAGACACTTTTTTTTTCCCTCATTGATATAGCTATCCTTCTATCCATCTTTTTTTTTTTTTTTTTTTTTTTTTTTTTTTTGCTTTGTCGCTGTCTCCCGCGTTTGCTAGGTAGCGCAAGGAAACAGACGAAAGAAATGGCCCAACCCACCCCCATACACATGTATATACATACGTCCACACACGCAAATATACATACCTACACAGGTTTCCATGGTTTACCCCAGACGCTTCACATGCCCTGATTCGATCCACTGACAGTACGTCAACCCCGGTATATCACATCGATCCAATTCACTCTATTCCTTGCCCTCCTTTCTCCCTCCTGCATGTTCAGGCCCCGATCACACAAAATCTTTTTCACTCCATCTTTCCACCTCCAATTTGGTCTCCCACTTCTCCTCGTTCCCTCCACCTCCGACACATATATCTTCTTGGTCAATCTTTCCGCACTCATTCTCTCCATGTGCCCAAACCATTTCAAAACACCCTCTTCTGCTCTCTCAACCACGCCCTTTTTATTTCCACACATCTCTCTTACCCTTACGTTACTTACTCGATCAAACCACCTCACACCACACATTGTCCTCAAACATCTCATTTCCAGCACATCCATCCTTCTGCGCACAACTCTATCCATAGCCCACGCCTCGCAACCATACAACATTGTTGGAACCACTATTCCTTCAAACATACCCATTTTTGCTTTCCGAGATAATGTTCTCGACTTCCACACATTCTTCAAGGCTCCCAGAATTTTCGCCCCCTCCCCCACCCTATGATCCACTTCCGTTTCCATGGTTCCATCCGCTGCCAGATCCACTCCCAGATATCTAAAACACTTTACTTCCTCCAGTTTTTCCCCATTCAAACTTACCTCCCAATTGACTTGACCCTCAACCCTACTGTACCTAATAACCTTGCTCTTATTCACATTTACTCTTAACTTTCTTCTTTCACACACTTTACCAAACTCAGTCACCAGCTTCTGCAGTTTCTCACATGAATCAGCCACCAGCGCTGTATCATCAGCGAACAACAACTGACTCACTTCCCAAGCTCTCTCATCCCCAACAGACTTCATACTTGCCCCTCTTTCCAAAACTCTTGCATTCACCTCCCTAACAACCCCATCCATAAACAAATTAAACAGCCATGGAGACATCACACACCCCTGCCGCAAACCTACATTCACTGAGAACCAATCACTTTCCTCTCTTCCTACACGTACACATGACTTACATCCTCGATAAAAACTTTTCACTGCTTCTAACAACTTGCCTCCCACACCATATATTCTTAATACCTTCCACAGAGCATCTCTATCAACTCTATCATATGCCTTTTCGAGATCCATAAATGCTACATACAAATCTATCTATCTATCTATCTATCCATCTATCTATCTATATCTGTTATGCCCATTCGCTCTGTCAGTAGGATGGCCACAACAAATAGATTATGCCCATTCCCTCCTTCAATAGGATGGCCACAGCAAAAGAGTCTCCATAACTGGTGAACTCCAGTGCAGCTTCTTAGCCATTAGTGCCTCACCCTTAACAGGCCACTGGCAGAGGGTAACTCTAGTGCAGTGTTTTCAGAGACTTCTACGTAATGTTCCTACCAACTACTTCTTCCTAATATGTCTGCCTAATGTTCCTGCTTCATTTTCCTACCTACCACCTCTACCTAAAGTTTCCTTCTAATGCTTGTGTCTATTGTTCCTACCCTTTTGCCAAAAGGCAGGGCTAGCACAGTGCTTACTGCAGGAAATGTAGAGTTGCAAAGATTGAGTTGTGGGAATTGAGTTTTGCGTGACAAGGAGAGATTGTATGTTTGTAGGCAGAATGCCAGCAGTCCACATGTGGGTGAGGAAGAAAGAAAAGACAGCTACCTGGGTCAAAAGAGTATAAGTTGACAGCCACTGAAGTTCTGGTTTACAACACAGCCATCACTAACCCTTATGATACCCAGGTGGATTATACCAGTAATATCCCTTCCCCTGGTGGGTGGCTGTCCACCAACTACTACCTACTTTTCCATGTAATATGCCCACAAAAATTGCTCAGCATCAAATATGTGAAGTCAAAAATGTCCTCCTGATATGGTCCTCAGTAGGCTAAATTTGATCTAGCCTGTCCATAGAGTAAAATGTTTAGATTATTTTGTTGCTAAAATTTGTTACTAAAAACATGATTGTGACTCTTGATTAAAGAAAAAAAGAATGGCTCTAAATATAAGAGCTGGATATTAAGGCCTGTAGGTGGGTGGATGGGGGACACACCACCTCCTTACAGGGCAGCAAGTTCCATCAGGGTACAACTGTATATTTAGCTTCAGTTAAATATGCTCTTTTGGTCATGCATACTTCACATTGTGATAAAACTGGTATCTCAAAAGTGTCTGTAATATAAATGTAGAAGTTTTGGTTGAGGAGCTTCTGGCAGCTGAAGGCCCACCAAATGGCATATCACTTTGTTTACCAACCACTTTTACCCATGGGGTTTAGAATGTTCTGAGTTGGTCGCCCTGTCTTTGTTGGTACTATGACCTCTTTCAGAGGATTTCTCTCTTTTGTCATTCACTCATTACTCATTTTGACGATTACTTATTACAGCAATAAACATATCTGTTTCCTTAATAACATATTCATGTATGTCACACTTATTCAGTTTCATTCACTTCTCACTTATTATTCATTATAGATTATTGTACACAACTTAGCATGTACAGTATTCATGAAAATTCCTTTTGTATTTATGGACACTTTGTTAGTCAAAATTATAATCATTGGCAGACACAAGAGTAAGTGATAGTGATTATGAAAATGTGCAAGATTTTGGTCATATCTTTGTTTGTTACGGAGTAGCTATTGATTATAGATGCAGTATTAACATTTGCAGATGAATTAATGCTTTCCAACATATAGTGCAGATTACTTTGAAATAATAAAACATAAAACTCCCTGAGTCCCAGGTGATGTATAGTGTGAATATGAAAATACTGTGCATCAGATTTTGGTTGTACTTTCTCATTGCAAACTTACACATATATTTGAGTGAGAAACTGCAGAAATTAGTTTCGGAGTTTAGGGAATATGTGAGGTGAGAAAACTGAGAGAAGTCTTGTGAATAAAAGAAAGATTATTAGGTTTAGCACTACAGAGAAAACTTGGAGGAAGTGAAGTGTTTCATATACCTGGGAGTGGACATGGCAGTAATGTTTCAGATACCTTGGAGTGAACATGGTAGTAATGGAATCATGTGAGCTTAGGTGAGTCATAGATTGGGTGAAGGTTCTGGGAGCATTAAGGAATGAGTGAAATGAGTGAAATCATTATCTGAGAGGACAAAGATGGGCATGATTGAAGGTATAGTAGTCCCACCAGTGTAGCATGAATGTGAGGCACCACCTCAAACTCCTTAGTACTCTGCATGCATGTTCTAACAATTTATACCTAAAATAAATCTAATTACTTAATCACTATACATATATGGTGGTCTAACTTTGCCTAATAAAGCAGACATTTTACAATAGATTTTAAGATCTTCCTAATACA
The DNA here is from genome assembly GCF_036320965.1 of Panulirus ornatus. Taxonomy (NCBI): domain Eukaryota; kingdom Metazoa; phylum Arthropoda; class Malacostraca; order Decapoda; family Palinuridae; genus Panulirus; species Panulirus ornatus. The sequence continues at coordinate 82,432,182 of NC_092225.1, read as the reverse complement.
TTCCAGTATGGGAAAGTGTTGTTCCAGTCCAAGTGTATTGTCACAGTTTAGTTTAGTCATCATCCAGACATATAAAGAGCAACTACATATGAAAGTTACCTTGCTAAAATGGAGAAGGCAATTGAATATGAATAGACATCATATACCATCTTTAATTTCCTTCTCATTTAAATGGAATAAATCACGTGCAGAAGTCTTTGCAGTTCAGTCATGTATATCTATACATGTGCTAAATTGAATTTAAACATTCCTTGTGATACAACCCATTCTTATTTATTCACAGGGCACACTAAGGTGATTTATCAAGGGAATCTAAAATCCCCATACATGCATTCATTTTCAATCGGTTCTAATTCTTCTCTGTAATACTATTTTGCCAGAGTCATTTGATGAAAGATAAGCCTGCTTTATTGTAACATTGCCTCTGAAAAGGTTATAAAGTCATAGGTGTAAAAGTTTATCAAATCTGAACCCTTCATTATCCATCCATACATCCCTTGAACAAAAGTTTTTCCTAATGGAAATATGGGAGTTTCTCAGAATCTAATAGGAAAAACAAATATTTAAAAGCAGTAAGAAATGAGACTTTAGTTATGCTTCTTACTACTGTACTTACTTCTTATCATCTACCAGATGCACATCTCACTTTTCACGTCCATGAAATTTATATCTGTATTATCAAGAAAAAAACTCCTTTTTATTGACTACATTCATCTCATCATTCTTTCCTTTTACAGTACATATTCTTCTAAATTTTTATTAACACTGTACTTTTGATACAGAACATTTTCTGGCTTTTAGTTTGCATTCATAGTTGGGGTCTGTTTGGTGTCCATGACCCTGTTTTACAACACCAGGTAAATTATTAAGTCACTCCATCAATACCTTTCCTACTCATCAAACTCTCCCTTTAGATGTTTCTTGAACACTCTAGGAATTAAGCTAGGTTGTAGTGCTGGCTAATATCCAAAGGATACATGCAGTGTGTGATGAATTGGTACATTGTTAATGGCATTTAAACAACCTATATGTTGTGGTGTCAAAGTTGATATTGGAAATTCACATGAATGATAGTGAATTGCAAGAACTGCATATCATACCCCTTTTCTGTTTCAGGAAGGACTGCTGGACTATCTTTTGCCACGCAGTTTAGTCTGTGAGTTTTCATCAGAATGAAAAGGGAGTAATCTTGTAATTTTGTAATTATCATACACTATTTTTGAATGCATTATTGTCATAAAGATGTAAGTTCACACAGCAACAATTATCACCACTGATGTGTATGTGTATTATTGGAGGTTTTCCAATACTTACTTGGAATTTGTATAACTGCAATTTTGCATGTATGCTCCAGAGTAATAGTACAATATTTCAACCCACCATAGATCTCTGAAAAGAGTAATGACACTGAAAAAAGCAATAACAATTAATTTTTGAGAAATAAAGGCAGTCTAGCTTATGAATTACACTGTGATCATCATTATTTTGAGTAACAAATGCTGGGTGAGATTTTCAGTGAGGGAATTTTTTTTAAAGATAACAGGTATGATTTTTTTTGTTTTTGCAAAACTTGATGTTAGCTATTTGGATATAGATGGTGTGTGCACTACACTCTTAACACCTGTTGTAAATTTAGCTGGTATTTTAACATGGTTTTCATCACATGCACACCAAATTTTTGCTTAATAATTTGGTCATTAAAAGAATGACAAAATCGACCAGTATAAGAACACAAACAGTAATTGCCTATTTGTGATTACTTGTTTGTACTTTCAAGGAAGGGAGTTTTACATTCATGTGTCCCATTGCTTGAAGTTTTTCCACTATTATACACTTTTTAAAACTTTTGTATACTGTCCTCATTCACAGTTGCATCATTCACTTATTCCATTCATCTATTACTCTTATACTATAAAAGTACAATTTTATAGTTTTTTCTGTGTTGACATCATCAAACTGGCATAAAAACTTAAAGATTGTGATCAGATTACTCCTTACTCTTCTTTCTTTAACATTTTCATGTAACTCATCTCTAGTACCATCTTTGTTGTCCTCCTCTTATGTGTGTGATGCGGTATGAAGCTGAGTACTGAAATAATTTTGTAATGTATAAAAAAGTCATGTATCTTATTAGAAACTGAGTCACTTCATCATGACACAACACAGGACTCTTATTACAGTTATGTATATTCATGTTGATCAGATTTTTGTTATAGTAAATGATTTCAGCCTGTGTAACCACCAAGAATGCATGTTATCGATGGTATTTATCATAGAATTGCATCCCTCTTGGTGGAAAGACAATTGGGTATAAAAATGACTGTAATATGGTTTATTTTGTTGTGTTTCTTATGATCTCACAAAGTACTTGAAACACTGAAGATTCAAGTAAACAATAAAAGGAGCATGAAAATATTCTACGAAGATGCAGTTCAAAAATCTATGCTTAGAGTGTTGCCATAAAGTGTTGCAGCATTTGATGAATGATGCAGTTCAAGTTTACTGGCTATGCAAAGAAGTCTTTCCAATGTGTGTGATTAATCAGGATCTCTCCTAGTTGTATTATTCTACTTATGATGCACAGCATGCTTTTCTTTTATTAGTACACCTATCCCTTGTATAATGGGACAGGTACATTCTTGAAAATTTGACTGTTGAATGGAATTCTGGTAAATCATTCCTGTTTTCCCAGAGACTTATTATACAGTTGGAGATATGTTCCTACAGAAAAAAGTTTGTCTCCCAGATATAATAATAACAAACTTTAGTGTTCAGCAAACCTCTTTTAAACATAAACTTTGTATAAATTTTTTTCATACTAGAAATAAGTTGGTTATACTTTTATCACCTATCAAATTGATCATAGTGTTTATCAGTACGTTACACTGAATTTGGTCTTCAATACAGACTTTTAACCATCTATCCACCTTTCCCATTACATCACTTCAGTGGGAAGTCGGTTTCACAGCACTTCAAGGTGTAGAAGCCTGAGCACTAGTTTTTTTTTTTTAACGTTCCCAGAATGAATATAGCAAACTATCACCCTTTCAAAATTTGGGTAAGTTTTTCCCTCTTTTTAAATGGCCATAAAGCCTTCAGTTTTACATCTGAAATAAGTGACTCATGGCTTTTCTTTGCACCACTTCCAGTCATTTTGACATAATTACTATAGTTATAAGAGCTTGAAGACCTTGCCAAAGTAAATGTATCTGAATGATCAGCAAGTACACTACTGGAACATGAGAGACAGGAAAATAGATTTCAGACATTATTATATTATGTATGCATTCCCAAAAGCCCCCTGTATATCAATGTACATTATTATATTATGTATCCATTCCCAAAAGCCCCCTGTATATCAATGTACTCTGTCAGCAAGACAGAAGATGAAGACTTACTCTCTCTTCTCACACTCTTTCTCTGCTGGGACACTTTATATATATATATCTATATATCTATTTATCATACTTAATCGCCGTTTCCCGCGTCAGCAAGGTAGCGCAAGGAAACAGATGAGAAATAGTCCAACCCACCCACATACACCATGTATATACATAAATGCCCATACACACACATGTACATACATATAAATTTTAATATATACATACACTGACATATACATATATACACATGTACATATTTATACTTGCTGCTGTCATCCATTCCCGTCACCACCCCGCCACACATGAAATAGCATTCTCCCCCACTTCCAGCGAGGTAGAACCAGGAAAAGACAAAAAAAAGGCCACATTCGTTCACATTTAGTCTCTAGCTGTCATGTGTAATGTATTGAGACCACAGCTCCCTTTCCACATCCAGGCTCCACAGACCTTTCCATGGTTTACCCCAGACGCTTCACTTGCCCTGGTTCTATCCATTGACAGCACGTCAACCCTGGTATACCACATCGTTCCAGTTCACTCTCTTCCTTGCAAGCCTCTCATCCTTCCGTATGTTCAGGCCCCAATCGCTCAAAACCTTTTTCACTCCATCTTTCCACCTCCAATTTGGTCTCCTGCTTCTCCTTGTTCCCTCTTCCTGTGACATATCTATCCTCTTTGTTGACTTTTCCTCACTCATTCTTTCCATATGTCCAAACCATTGATTATCATACTATAGCTTCTGTATAGCTAACACAGTACACTACTAAAACAGTGTCAAGTAGTCATTTAGTTGTGCTAGAAAATCAACTTAGGGTAAAGATCTCCAATCTGTAACTTTAATCTACCAGCAACAAAAAATGAAGTCAAACTTCACACCACTCACTGGCACTCTTCCTTGCCTCCCTTTTCCAACCACCTTTTTCCTACCTTCTTCTTGCTTGCTGTGTGATGCATTTTTTATTTTCAAATGTCTCATTATTATTATGATAATTGCTGTATAACTAAAACAGTGCAGTAACAATGCAAAGTAGTCATTAATCATGTAAGTAAAGTAACAGCAATTTTTGGTGAATGAGGTACATTATGCAGGGGATACCTTTATAACTTCTAAATTTTATGTATGATAAAAGCTGCATAAAATTATATATCCATACAGTGCCAGCCAAAAAGGTGATGAAGTGATGAATGCCTTTTGTATGTTTATCCTTATCTCTATGATACCAAAGATCTAATTACTAGAGATAAGTATGATTTCTTCATATACTACCCAAAACTCTTAACTGTACCTGGATTACATTTCCTAACACTGTAACTGTGCTAATGATAGTATAAATAACAAATGTGATAATATATTAGTTGGTCTCTGTTAGCTGAGGAAGTGCTACAAATGTCTTAGGAATTTCTAAATCAGCAAATACATTATGCAGTTCAATCAATTTTTTTTTTCATGTTCATGTGTATTACTGTTTGCGTCTTGACAGATGATGCTTACCTTTGTGTTTATTAACTGTGTAGCATAGTAGCATCATCACGATGTGTCTGAGCCTATCCTTCAGTCCCTGCATGACAGTGGTAATTGTCTTGATCTAACTTAATAATGAATTGCTAAATATTCAGAAATACTTTGCATGGGCATGTCAGTTTTAATGTATGTTGTATCTGTTTTTGACCAAATATTGTTGTAAAATATTTCATTATTCATAATTGGTTTTAGGAAGTTGGTAGACACTTTGAATATTTTTAAATCAGTCTTCTGATAGTGACCTTCTATTCACCTTATATTGAACCTCACTGTCTAGAGATGTGAAATTTTCACCACAGAGGTTTGGTGAAAATTTTCTTCCATGTCAGAAAATCATAGCATGGAATGGAGAAGATGCAGCAGGTCGATAATTTTTGCAAAGACAAGTTCAGAATGTCTTTTATGGGGTAGCCCAAATCCTGAGCATGCTTTGCTGTATGCCTAATCATATCTTCCTGTATTTTACCTAAATTTCTCACCACTCTCACCAAATGGTAGATAGATTTATGGAAGTTTGTCTATCATTGGCCACCCAATCAGTCTACTTCATTCATTCCTATCCTTATAATCTCTGTTTTTTACAACTTCCTCCAGCATCATCCTCTTCTTTCAAGTGTTTCTCTGTCTGGCTAGATGGTAAGAGATAGAAAGTTCATCTGTGTGCAAGGGTGAGAATCCTATTAAAAAGGAATTTTTTTTACCTTTATGGCTGTGCGTGTGTGGGTGTTCTTGAGAGGGCATCACTGTGCCAGAATAATGAATGAGTTGAGCATGTCTAACTCGTGGTGTGGAATGCTGTGATGCCACATGCTCAGCCAGTCAGTGCTACCAGGACTGGGGTGTATGTGTGTGTAGGGAGACCTGGACAATAATCTCCCTATGTCATCTACATGCATATCAGTGTTTCATGTGGGTTGGTGAATATTTACAAAAGCATGTCCATTAAAAATTTTGATTATTGATAATATCAAGTTCATTACAGGTTATGGAGTGTGGTGTTGATTGAATTTTCATACTTTTATATGTTAGACTTTCCCTTTTAAGAAAAAAAATATTGTATACGCTAAAAGTAGACAAGAAAAAATCGAAATGAGACCTAGAACATGACAATTCCATGGTTGGTTACTGAGATGAATATCATTATGGAGATGCAAACACTGTTAAGCTGTAGCTCATAAAAGCTTTTGTTGATTTGGAACAATGTGGTATACCGGGGTGGATGTGCTGTCAGTGGATTGAACCAGAGTATGTGAAGTGTCTGGGGTAAGCCATGGAAAGTTTTGTGGAGCCTGCATGTGGAAAGGGAGCTGTGGTTTCGGTATCTATGTGTCTTTTATTTTTAATTCACATTTACATGCAAATGTTTTAATTTGTTATAGCCTCACAGTTCATTCATGTGTATCTTTACTTTATATTCATTGTGTCAAAGTGAGCAAAGTCTTTAACACTACAGGAACACTTCATAATTGCCCATTCAGCTTTGTCTTTAGGTGAAATTTGCATCTTTAGATCAGCTATCTGCGATGTGTCTCTACTACACATAATGAAGAGTCATTAGTACTTCTTCAAATCACATAGCTTTCAAACATTCAGAGTTTCATTTAATCTTAATGGAATTATTTATAAGTTGTTTACTATTCCAATAGGAGGTATGTAGTAGTGTGCATATCAGCACATACCAAACTTTTCTTCTCTCTGACTTGTGTTATTTTCTAACAAACTGGCAAGGCTATTTATTTTATTAATTCTTTACATATATTCAAAGACAAAGGCAAATTTCATGAGCATATTTAAGACTGTCCATAAGGCACAAGCCTCATTTTCCAATCATCAACTTTGTTATATCACTGAGATGAATCAGACCTGCTGGTACAGTTAATTTTCATCATTCCTCAGCTCATGTTAAAAGATGGTGCCAATTTACCATTACTTGTACAAATTCATGCAAATGTCCTGACTGGCAATAAGGGTTAACTCTCATGTTGGGTAAGTTAAAGGAAAACCATGTAACTGAACCCATTTATTTTATGCCTAAGAATGATAATCAAACATTTGTGTAAGATGAGAATTTCTGAACTTTAAGACTTTGTAAGTGCCTTGCTGAATAATATTGCAGTATACAAACATGCTGAAGTAGGCATATATAAGTGGTCATCTTAGGAGATGCATCATGCACGTGATAACTCCCAAGTTAGAGTGACAACTTTTTCCTCAATACATTCATTTTTAAGAGCAGATACAGATAACAGCAGCAACACATGCACTAATGAATCTACCATTATAATCAGTATAATGACATTACTCCACCAGTTTTTGAATGAGATGTATCTATACCTGATATTTGGAATGTGAGATTATCTTAGAAGTAAAATCCTAGCAAGTGGGATAGATGTCATGTGACTAATATAACTTTAACATATAATGGAAATGCAGGATAGGCTCCTCTTTTGTTATATAGCTTGGAAAAAGCAAATACACCAAATCAGATTCTTGTACAGTAAGTATCTGTATCTCCAAATAGCTGTGGTTACATCCTTTGGAAATGATACAGGAAATAGAAGGGATTGGTTCTTAGTGCAAAATATGTTGTTAACATTTTGGATACCTTCTCATTATACATTATTTGTGTTAACTTCTCTGTTTATGAAGACATTAGGATTTTCTGCATCTACTGCTATTTATTTCACTCAGATTTACTCTCAAGATCTTGCTATATGTATATATATGTGTATATGAGCGGATGGGTCTTTCTTTGTATCCTGGCACTACCTTGTTGATGCAGGAAACAGCAATCAAGTATAATGATGTATGTATATATATTTTTTGTGGGTGTGTGCATGTATGCTTTCTGTGTAATGTATATGTTTTATATGTCTTGACTTTCTTGTCACTTATGAATGCCATCAATTGTTTCTTTATTTTCACATTTATACCATACTCCTCTAAATTCTTGTGTATTCAGATTTCATTCTCCTTCTCAGGAAACCTGTTTCTTGGAACAGGATAATCTAATTAATTACCTCAAGTTGTTTATAGTTTCAGAAACGTTTGAGACCATAATTACTGTGTAGGAAGAGGGGAAAGGGAGATAGTTTATTGCTGCCTACTTTCTCAGACTATCTGTGGATAGTCCACATTTCCAGAGCAAGGTGGTGCATGCAATATTTTCCTTATGGTGAAAGAGTCCATGTACAGACCCAGATTACTATAACCTTTTTTTGATAAACACTGAATATTGGTCAGTGAAATAGATGTATAAGTAAATATAACACATGATTAGATGGATAAATGAATATTTATTTGCATTTACAATTACCCCGATACCAGTTTATATGAAAAAATTCTGGTGTTACCAAGTACTTTTCTTAAAGATCCTGCAGTCAAAGGCTGTTCTACTTGCAATAGCAGGGAAATGTAAACACTTTAGGAATGAGAAATTTTGGCAAGATTGTTGCACTGTAAGCTTGAGCTGGTAGAATCTGGTAACAGTTGGTGAATATATATATATATATATATATTGGTTGGTAAGGATATTCACAGTATGTATGGATCATGTGAAGTGCCTGAGGATTGGCGGTATGCATGCATAGTGCCATTGTACAAATGCAAAGGGGATAAAGGTGAGTGTTCAAACTACAGAGGCATAAATTTGTTGAGTGTTCCTGGGGAATTTTATAGGAGGGTATTGACAGAGAAGGTGAAGGCATGTACAGAGCATCAAAGTGGGGAATAGCAGTGTGGTTTCAGAAGTGGTAGAGGATGTGTGGATCAGGTGTTTGCTTTGAAGAATGTGTGTGAGAAATACTTAGAAAAACAGATGGATTTGTATGTAGCATTTATGGATCTGGAGAAGGCATATGAAAGTGTTGATAGAGATGCTTTTTGGAAGGTCTTAAGAGTATATGGTGTGGGAGGTAAGTTGCTAGAAGCAGTGAAAAGTTTTTACCAAGGCTGTAAGGCATTCGTACAAGTAGGAAGAGAGGAGAGTGACTGGTTCCCTGTGAAGGTCATTCTGCATCAGGGGTGTGTGATGTCCCCATGGTTGTTTGCTTTGTTTGTGGATGGGGTGGTTAGTTGAAGTAAATGCAAGAGTTTTGGAGAAAGGGGTGAGTATGGAGTCTGTTGTGGATGAGAGGGCCTAGGAAGTGAGTCAGTTGTAGTTCGCCGATGACAGCTTTAGTGGCTGATTCGAGTGAGAAACTGCAGAAGTTAGTGACTGTGTTTGGAAAAGTGTGTAAAAGGAGAAAGTTGAGAGTAAATGTGAATAAGAGTAAGGTTAATAGGTTCAGTAGGGTTGAGGGACAAGTTAATTTGGGATGTAAGTCTGAATGAAGAAAAGTTGGAGGAAGTGAAGTGTTTTAGAGATCTGGGAGTGGACTTAGCTGAAGATGGAACCATGGAAGTGGAAGTGAGTCACTTTATCCCTGGGGATAGGGGGAGAAAGAATACTTCCCACATATTCCCTGCGTGTTGTAGAAGGCGACTAAAATGGGAGGGAGCAGGGTGCTGGAAATCCTCCCCTCTTGTTTTTTGAATTTCCATAAGAAGGAACAGAGAAGGGGGCCAAGTGAGGATATTTCCTCAAAGGCTCAGTCCTCTGCTCTTAATGCTACCTCACTAGTGTGGGAAATGGCAAATAGTATGAAAAAATATATATATATATATATATATATATAGGGGAGAAAGAATACTTCCCATGTATTCCCTGCGTGTCATAGAAGGCGACTAAAAGGGGAGGGAGCGGGGGGCTGGAAATCCTCCCTCTTGTTTTTTTTTTTGATTTTCCAAGAGAAGGAACAGAGAAGGGGGCCAGGTGAGGATATTCCCACAGAGGCCCAGTCCTCTGTTCTTAACGCTACCTTGCTAATGCGGGAAATGGCAAATAGTTCGAAAGAAAAAAAAATATATGTATATATATATATATTTTTTTTTTTTTTGCTTTGTCGCTGTCTCCCGCGTTTGCGAGGTAGCGCAAGGAAACAGATGAAAGGAATGGCCCAACCCACCCCCATACACATGTATATACATACACGTCCACACACGCAAATATACATACCTACACAGCTTTCCATGGTTTACCCCAGACGCTTCACATGCCCTGATTCAATCCACTGACAGCACGTCAACCCCGGTATACCACATCGATCCAGTTCACTCTATTCCTTGCCCTCCTTTCACCCTCCTGCATGTTCAGGCCCCGATCACACAAAATCTTTTTCACTCCATCTTTCCACCTCCAATTTGGTCTCCCACTTCTCCTCATTCCCTCCACTTTCCTCACTCATTCTCCCCATGTGCCCAAACCATTTCAAAACACCCTCTTCTGCTCTCTCAACCACGCTCTTTTTATTTCCACACATCTCTCTTACCCTTACGTTACTTACTCGATCAAACCACGTCACACCACACATTGTCCTCAAACATCTCATTTCCAGCACATCCACCCTCCTGCGCACAACTCTATCCATAGCCCACGCCTTGCAACCATACAACATTGTTGGAACCACTATTCCTTCAAACATACCCATTTTTGCTTTCCGAGATTATGTTCTCGACTTCCACACATTCTTCAAGGCTCCCAGGATTTTCGCCCCCTCCCCCACCCTATGATCCACTTCCGCTTCCATGGTTCCATCCGCTGACAGATCCACTCCCAGATATCTAAAACACTTTACTTCCTCCAGTTTTTCTCCATTCAAACTTACCCCCCAATTGACTTGACCCTCAACCCTACTGTACCTAATAACCTTGCTCTTATTCACATTTACTCTTAACTTTCTTCTTTCACACACTTTACCAAACTCAGTCACCAGCTTCTGCAGTTTCTCTCATGAATCAGCCACCAGCAATGTATCATCAGCGAACAACAACTGACTCACTTCCCAAGCTCTCTCATCCACAATAGACTTCATACTTGCTCCTCTTTCCAAAACTCTTGCATTCACCTCCCTAACAACCCCATCCATAAACAAATTAAACAACCATGGAGACATCACACACCCCTGCCGCAAACCTACATTCACTGAGAACCAATCACTTTCCTCTCTTCCTACACGTATATATATATATATATATATTCTTTTTCTTTCTTTCTTTCATACTATTCGCCATTTCCCGCATTAGTGAGGTAGCGTTAAGAACAGAGGACTGGGCCTTAGAGGGAATATCCTCACCTGGCCCCCTTCTCTGTTCCTTCTTTTGGAAAATTAAAAAAAAAAATGAGAGGGGAGGATTTCCAGCCACCCGCTCCCTCCCCTTTTAGTCGCCTTCTACGACACGCAGGGAATACGTGGGAAGTATTCTTTCTCCCCTAACCCCAGGGATAATAATTCATACTGTCTGCCCCCATTCATTCCCGTCACCACCCCGCAACACATGAAAAGACAACCCCCTCCCCCTCACATGTGTGCGAGGTAGCACTAGAAAAAGACAACAAAGGCCACATTCATTCACACTCAGTCTCCAGCTGTCACGCATAATGCACAGAAACCACAGCTCCCTTTCCACATCCAAGCCCCACAAAACCCTCCATGGCACACCCAAGACGCCTCACACACCCCGGCCCAATCCACCGACAGCACGTCAACCCCGGTATATCACATCATTCCAACCCACTCTATTCCTCGCACGCCCCTCACACTCCTGCATGTGAAGGCCCCAATCACTCAAAATCTCCCTCACTCCATCCCTCCACCTCCAATTTGGTCTCCCACTTCTCCTCGTTCCCTCCATCTGTGACACTTGTATCCTCCCCGTCAATCCCTCCCCTCTCAATCTCTCCATGCGACCAAACCACTTCAAAACACCCCCCTCTGCTCCCCCAGCCACACTCTCCCCACCACCACACATCTCTCCTATCCCCTCATTACTCACTCAATCAAACCACCTGATGCCAAATATTTTCCTCAAACATCTCACCTCCAGAACTTCCACCCTCCTGCGCACAACTCCATCAACAGCCCACGCCTCGCAACCACACAACACTGTCTCCCGCGTTTGCGAGGTAGCGCAAGGAAACAGACGAAAGAAATTGCCCAACCCACCCCCATACACAATGTATATACATACACGTCCACACACGCAAATATACATACCTATACATCTCAATGTACACATATATATACACACACAGACACATACATATATACCCATGCACACAATTCACAGTGTCTGCCTTTATTCATTCCCACCGCCACCTCGCCACACATGGAATACCATCCCCCTCCCCCCTCTTGTGTGCGAGGTAGCACTAGGAAAAGACAACAAAGGCCCCATTCGTTCACACTCAAGTCTCTAGCTGTCATGCAATAATGCCCGAAACCACAGCTCCCTCTCCACATCCAGGCCCCACACAACTTTCCATGGTTTACCCCAGACGCTTCACATGCCCTGATTCAATCCACTGACAGCACGTCAACCCCGGTATACCACATCGATCCAATTCACTCTATTCCTTGCCCTCCTTTCACCCTCCTGCATGTTCAGGCCCCGATCACACAAAATCTTTTTCACTCCATCTTTCCACCTCCAATTTGGTCTCCCACTTCTCCTCGTTCCCTCCACCTCCGACACATATATCCTCTTGGTCAATCTTTCCTCACTCATTCTCTCCATGTGCCCAAACCATTTCAAAACACCCTTTTCTGCTCTCTCAACCATGCTCTTTTTATTTCCACACATCTCTCATACCCTTACATTACTTACTCGATCAAACCACCTCACACCACACATTGTCCTCAAACATCTCATTTCCAGCACATCCACCCTCCTGCGCACAACTCTATCCATAGCCCAAGCCTCGCAACCATACAACATTTTTGGAACCACTATTCCTTCAAAAATACCCATTTTTGCTTTCCGAGATAATGTTCTCGACTTCCACACATTCTTCAAGGCTCCCAGGTGCGCGAAAGAGAGACTTTTGGATGTTAATGTGCTGAGAGGTGCAACTGGAGGGATGTCTGATCATTGTCTTGTGGAGGCTAAGGTGAAGATTTGTATGGGTTTTCAGAAAAGAAGAGTGAATGTTGGGGTGAAGAGGGTGGTGAGTAAGTGAGCTTGGGAAGCAGACTTGTGTTAGGAAGTACCAGGAGAGACTGAGTACAGAATGGAAAAAGGTGAGAACAATGGAAGTAAGGGGAGTGGGGGAGGAATGGGATGTATTTAGGGAATCAGTGATGGATTGCGCAAAAGATACTTGTGGCATGAGAAGAGTGGGAGGTGGGTTGATTAGAAAGGGTAATATATATATATATATATATATATATATATATATATATATATATATATTGTTAGGGAGGTGAATGCAAGAGTTTTGGAAAGAGGGGCAAGTATGCAGTCTGTTGTGGATGAGAGAGCTTGGGAAACGAATCAGTTGTTGTTCGCTGATTCATGTGAGAAACTGCAGAAGCTTGTAACTGAGTTTGGCTAAAGTGTGTGAAAGAAGAAAGTTAAGAGTAAGTGTGAATAAGAGCAAGGTTATTAGGTACAGTAGGGTTGAGGGTCAAGTCAATTGGGAGGTGAGTTTGAATGGAGAAAAACTGGAGGAAGTGAAGTGTTTTAGATATCTGGGAGTGGGTCTGGCAGCGGATGGAACCATGAAGTGGAAGTGAATCATAGGGTGGGGGAGGGCGAAAATCCTGGGAGCCTTGAAGAATGTTTGGAAGTCGAGAACATTATCTCGGAAAGCAGAAATGGGTATGTTTGAAGGAATAGTGGTTCCAACAATGTTGTATGGTTGCGAGGCATGGGCTATGGATAGCGTTGTGTGCAGGAGGGTGGATGTGCTGGAAATGAGATGTTTGAGGACAATATGTGGTGTGAGGTGGTTTGATCGAGTAAGTAATGTAAGGGTAAGAGAGATGTGTGGAAATAAAAAGAGTGTGGTTGAGAGAGCAGAAGAGGGTGTTTTGAAATGGTTTGGTCACATGGAGAGAATGAGTAAGGAAAGATTGACCATGAGGAGATATATGTCAGAGGTGGAGGGAACGAGGGGAAGTGGGAGACCAAATTGGAGTGAAAAAGATTTTGAGTGATCGGGGCCTGAACATGCAGGAGGGTGAAAGGTGGGCAAGGAATAGAGTGAATTGGATCGATGTGGTATACCGGGGTCGACATGCTGTCAATGGATTAAATCAGGGCATGTGAAGCGTCGGGTAAACCATGGAAAGTTCTGTGGGGCCTGGATGTGGAAAGGGAGCTGTGGTTTCAGGCATTATTGCATGACAGCTGGAGACTGAGTGTGAGCGAATGGGGCCTTTGTTGTCTTTTCCTGGCGCTGCCTCGCGCACGTGAGGGGGAGGGGGATGTTATTCTGTGTGTGGCGGGGTAGCGATGGGTGTGAGTAGGGGCAGACAGTGTTGTATGGTTGCGAGGCGTGGGCTATGGATAGAGTTGTGCGCAGGAGGATGGATGTGCTGGAAATGAGATGTTTGAGGACAATGTGTGGTGTGAGGTGGTTTGATCGAGTAAGTAACGTAAGGGTAAGAGAGATGTGTGGAAATAAAAAGAGCATGGTTGAGAGAGCAAAAGAGGGTGTTTTGAAATGGTTTGGGCACATGGAGAGAATGAGTGAGGAAAGATTGACCAAGAGGATATATGTGTCGGAGGTGGAGGGAACGAGGAGAAGTGGGAGACCAAATTGGAGGTGGAAAGATGGAGTGAAAAAGATTTTGTGTGATTGGTGCCTGAACATGCAGGAGGGTGAAAGGAGGGCAAGGAATAGAGTGAATTGGATCGATGTGGTATACCGGGGTTGACGTGCTGTCAGTGGATTGAATCAGGGCATGTGAAGCGTCTGGGGTAAATCATGGAAAGCTGTGTAGGTATGTATATTTGCGTGTGTGGACGTATGTATATACATGTGTATGGGGGTGGGTTGGGCCATTTCTTTTGTCTGTTTCCTTGCACTACCTCGCAAACGCGGGAAACAGCGACAAAGCAAAAAAAAAAAAATATATATATATATACATATATATCTTTTCTTTCCTTCAAACTATTCGTCATTTCCCGCGTTAGCGAGGTAGCGTTAAGAACAGAGGACTGGGCCTTTTTTGGAATATCCTCACCTGGCCCCCTCTGTTCCTTCTTTTGAAAAAAAAAACGAGAGGGGAGGATTTCCAGCCCCCCGCTCCCTCCCCTTTTAGTCGCCTTCTACGACACGCAGGAAATATGTGGGAAGTATTCTTAATCCCCTATCCCCAGGGATATATATATATATATATATATATATATATATTTTTTTTTTTTTTTTTTTATACTTTGTCGCTGTCTCCCGCGTTTGCGAGGTAGCGCAAGGAAACAGACGAAAGAAATGGCCCAACCCCCCCCCATACACATGTACATACACACGTCCACACACGCAAATATACATACCTACACAGCTTTCCATGGTTTACCCCAGACGCTTCACATGCCTTGATTCAATCCACTGACAGCACGTCAACCCCTGTATACCACATCGCTCCAATTCACTCTATTCCTTGCCCTCCTTTCACCCTCCTGCATGTTCAGGCCCCGATCACACAAAATCTTTTTCACTCCATCTTTCCACCTCCAATTTGGTCTCCCTCTTCTCCTCGTTCCCTCCACCTCCGACACATATATCCTCTTGGTCAATCTTTCCTCACTCATTCTCTCCATGTGCCCAAACCATTTCAAAACACCCTCTTCTGCTCTCTCAACCACGCTCTTCTTATTTCCACACATCTCTCTTACCCTTACGTTACTTACTCGATCAAACCACCTCACACCACACATTTTCCTCAAACATCTCATTTCCAGCACATCCATCCTCCTGCGCACATCTCTATCCATAGCCCACGCCTCGCAACCATACAACATTGTTGGAACCACTATTCCTTCAAACATACCCATTTTTGCTTTCCGAGATAATGTTCTCGACTTCCACACATTTTTCAAGGCTCCCAAAATTTTCGCCCCCTCCCCCACCCTATGATCCACTTCCGCTTCCATGGTTCCATCCGCTGACAGATCCACTCCCAGATATCTAAAACACTTCACTTCCTCCAGTTTTTCTCCATTCAAACTCACCTCCCAATTGACTTGACCCTCACCCCTACTGTACCTAATAACCTTGCTCTTATTCACATTTACTCTTAACTTTCTTCTTCCACACACTTTACCAAACTCAGTCACCAGCTTCTGCAGTTTCTCACATGAATCAGCCACCAGCGCTGTATCATCAGCGAACAACAACTGACTCACTTCCCAAGCTCTCTCATCCCCAACAGACTTCATACTTGCCCCTCTTTCCAGGACTCTTGCATTTACCTCCCTAACAACCCCATCCATAAACAAATTAAACAACCATGGAGACATCACACACCCCTGCCGCAAACCTACATTCACTGAGAACCAATCACTTTCCTCTCTTCCTACACGTACACATGACTTACATCCTCGATAAAAACTTTTCACTGCTTCTAACAACTTGCCTCCCACACCATATATTCTTAATACCTTCCACAGAGCATCTCTATCAACTCTATCATATGCCTTCTCCAGATCCATAAATGCTACATACAAATCCATTTGCTTTTCTAAGTATTTCTCACATACATTCTTCAAAGCAATGTATGTGAGAAATACTTATATATATATATATATATATATATATATATATATATATATATATATATATATATATATATATATTTTTTTTTTTTATACTTTGTCGCTGTCTCCCGCGTTTGCGAGGTAGCGCAAGGAAACAGACGAATATATATATATATATATATATATATATTCCTGGGAATAGGGGAGAAAGAATACTTCCCATGTATTCCCTGCGTGTTGTAGAAGGCAACTAAAAGGGAAGGGAGTGGGTGGCTGGAAATCCTCCCCTTTCTTTTTTTTTTTAATTTTCCAAAAGAAGGAACAGAGAAGGGGACCAGGTGAGGATATTTCCTCAAAGGCCCAGTCCTCTGTTCTTAAGAGTATCTCACTAACGTGGGAAATTGTGAATAGTATGAAGGAAAAATATATTCCTATGAGTCCACGGGGAAAGTGAAACATGATAAGTTCCCAAGTGCACTTTCGTGTAATAATCACATCATCAGGGGGACACAAGAGAGAAGTATGAGTCAGTTGATATACATCGAAGAGATGAAGCTAGGACGCCATTTGGTATATGTATATATATATATATATATATATATATATATATATATATATATATATATATATATTTATTTTATTATATTTATTTTGCTTTGTCGCTGTCTCCCGCGTTTGTGAGGTTGCGCAAGGAAACAGACGAAAGAAATGGCCCAACCCACCCCTATACACATGTATATACATACACATCCCCACATGCAAATATACATACCCATACATCTCAATGTACACATATATATACACACACAGACATATACATATATACACATGCACACAATTCACACTGTCTGCCTTTATTCATTCCCATTGCCACTTCACCACACATGGAATAACATCCCCCTCCCCCTTTTTTCTTTTTTTCTTTCATACTATTCGCCATTTTCCGCGTTAGCGAGGTAGCGTTAAGAACAGAGGACTGGGCCTTTGAGGGAATATCCTCATCTGGCCCCCTTCTCTGTTCCTTCTTTGGGAAAAAAGAAAAAAAAAAAGAGAGGGGAGGATTTCCAGCCCCCCCGCTCCCTTCCCTTTTAGTCGCCCTCTATGACACAGGGAATACGTGGGAAGTATTCTTTCTCCCCTATCCCCAGGGATATGTATATATATATATATACATAAGTGCCCACATACACACATATACATATGTATATATACACATACACAGATATATACATATACATTCACATGTACATATTCATATATTCATACTTGCTTGCCTTCATCCATTCCTGGCACCATCCCACCCCTCAGGAAACAGCATTGCTACCCCCTGCTTCAGTGAGGTAATGCCAGGAAAACAGACAAAAAAATCCCCATTCATTCACACTCATTCTCAAGCTGTTGTGTAATGCACCGAAACCACAGCTCCCTATCCACATCCAGGCCCCACAGACCTTTCCATGGTTTACCCCAGACATTTCACATGCCGTGGTTCAGTCCATTGACAGCACGTCTACCCTGGTATTCCACATCATTCCAATTCACTCTTCTCCTTGCACACCTCTCACCCTCCTGTGCATTCAGGCCCTGACCACTCAAAATCTTTTTCACTCCATCCTTCCACCTCCAATTTGGTCTCTCGCTTCTTTGTTCCCTTCATCTCTGACACATATATCCTCTTTGTCAATCTTTCCTCACCCATTCTCTCCATATGTCTCTTCTCTTTCATTGTAAATTTCACTGAACTTCTCACCACAAAGTTGTGGTTCATGTTTCCCAGTCTACTTTACCAAAGAATTTGTGAAGGTTTTGTGCAGTTTCAATGATTATATCTCCTCTTTATATCTTATCTCACCTCTGCTCCTTTAATATCCTCACATGTGTGTTTGTATGTTTATGCGTGTGCATATATAATTACCTATTTGTAAGTATGTGTGTGCACTGTATAGAGAGAGTTTTCCCTCATGGAACCCAGTATACTGAACATTCTCTTCTATTGTACAACCTCTTAAATTTATGTATATTGTCCTTATTAAGTATGTCATTGGTCATTTTCTTACAGTCATCCTCTTCTCTTAGACTAGGAAATTTGTCCTGTTTGTATGTGTATATGTGCTCATTTATCTGTGTATTAATTCATTGGCTGCTTATTCAAAAACTGGCAGTTATAGGTAAAACTATGTAAGTACATGAAAATATCTTTGTAAGCTAATTAGAATTCTGAATTCTCACATCAGTGGTGTAGAGGAGTGCAGAGGATTCATAATTGCCATACTTTTGTTTGGACATGCATAATGTATGAATTTTGTATGTACTTCATTGTATTACAAATCAATGTTTATTAATGATGATGAAATGAAGTACCTGCTGTTATTTTCATAAATAAAGTTTTGTTAAGCAACAAATTGTTTTCTCTGAAAAACAAAACTACCAATGGTTAGACCTAAGACCACACTGAAGAAAACTGTGCCCAACAATCCCTCTCTTGTGTTGGAGTAAGCCCTTACAAAGATGATAAGATGAAACATATTGGGTGAGGTTGGACTTTAGTTTTGATTAACTCTCACAAGGTGTACTTTTACTTTAAGTAACAATTACTAACTCTGTATTTGAACTTGTTGGCTTTCTGGCTTGATATCTGTTCTTTCTTAATTTTCATATGTATGTATTTGTTTGTTTTTATATATGAGAGTAAATTGGATCATGGGATCCATGTCAGACTCATATGTATAAGATTTCATTTTTGTTCCTGTCACAAACTTTTTAATGAAGTCAGTACCTTTTTGTGTAATTCATTCAGTGGAATAGACAGTCTTGGTCATACTGGTGTCCCATTTTAAGTGATGACTTATATGGTGCCAGAGTGTAACTACACCTTAACTAAGCAGATTGTTGCATTTTCTTGGAAATTCAAATCCACAATGGACTTCAATATCTTTACCAAATCTCCCAGACTAGCATGTAGTCCACATGTATTATCTACATGGCTTTAATCTTGTTTGGCAAGGTTTCTCCTATACTGCCCCTTGTAGTTAAGTTGTCCTCCTAATTACTTAAGTGAATTATTCATTATATCATACATCTTTAATTTTTTGCTTCTTATTTATTTATTATTTTATTATTTTTATTATACTTTGTCGCTGTCTCCCGCGTTTGCGAGGTAGCGCAAGGAAACAGACGAAAGAAATGGCCCAACCCCCCCCATACACATGTATATACATACGTCCACACACGCAAATATACATACCTACACAGCTTTCCATGGTTTACCCCAGACGCTTCACATGCCTTGATTCAATCCACTGACAGCACGTCAACCCCGGTATACCACATCGCTCCAATTCACTCTATTCCTTGCCCTCCTTTCACCCTCCTGCATGTTCAGGCCCCGATCACACAAAATCTTTTTCACTCCATCTTTCCACCTCCAATTTGGTCTCCCTCTTCTCCTCGTTCCCTCCACCTCCGACACATATATCCTCTTGGTCAATCTTTCCTCACTCATTCTCTCCATGTGCCCAAACCATTTCAAAACACCCTCTTCTGCTCTCTCAACCACGCTCTTTTTATTTCCACACATCTCTCTTACCCTTACGTTACTCACTCGATCAAACCACCTCACACCACACATTGTCCTCAAACATCTCATTTCCAGCACATCCATCCTCCTGCGCACAACTCTATCCATAGCCCACGCCTCGCAACCATACAACATTGTTGGAACCACTATTCCTTCAAACATACCCATTTTTGCTTTCCGAGATAATGTTCTCGACTTCCACACATTCTTCAAGGCCCCCAGAATTTTCGCCCCCTCCCCCACCCTATGATCCACTTCCGCTTCCATGGTTCCATCCGCTGCCAGATCCACTCCCAGATATCTAAAACACTTCACTTCCTCCAGTTTTTCTCCATTCAAACTCACCTCCCAATTGACTTGACCCTCAACCCTACTGTACCTAATAACCTTGCTCTTATTCACATTTACTCGTAACTTTCTTCTTCCACACACTTTCCCAAACTCAGTCACCAGCTTCTGCAGTTTCTCACATGAATCAGCCACCAGCTGTCTCCCGCGTTTGCGAGGTAGCGCAAGGAAACTGACGAAAGAAATGGCCCAACCCATCCCCATACACATGTATATACATACACGTCTACACACGCAAATATACATACCTATACATCTCAATGTACACATATATATACACACACAGACACATACATATATACCCATGCACACAATTCACACTATCTGCCTTTATTCATTCCCATTGCCACCTCGCTTCTATCCTAACTTTATCTTTGCTTCAGTCTCTGTGCACTTTGTATTCTATCTGATTTCCTCTGTTCTTGTATCTTTTCAAAATATGTTATATACTGTACTTGTTCCATTTCACTTACACATATCTCACCTCACAGTCTTTTCTTGCTCAATTATTTCATATTCTACTTTTTACTTTTTTATTGTTCATAGATGTCTCATTATGCATGCTTTCATCTTACAGCATATATTTTCTATCTAGTCCATTCATCCTTGACTCAAATTGTCCTTCTTTTACAAATTTTCACTTTGTTAACCCAAATTTCTCCATGTCTTTTTCATTCATCCCTGTCTCACTCTATTTATCTATGTATTACTAAATCTATTCATTGTTTAATCAATTTATTCTCTTCATTTATTCATGTAGCCAGTTCTTGAGGTTGAAGACCAAAGTAATATCTTTGGAAAAGAAAGAGAGAAACAATAGTGTAACATAAGGAAATTGGGCTATAGCTTGAGATCAGACTGGGTGAGTCAGTATCACACTGCTTTGGACTCTGACAAGTAATTACAATCTGTAAATCTAGAATCTCAAATGTAAGAGTAATACCTTATGTAAGGATAGTTTCAATCCTTTGTGTAGTGAAAACAAATGATTAGAAGAGCACAATGTACAGCATCTGAATAAGGTTCCCAGTTCCTTAGAGGCACACTTAACTTTTTGTATGATGTAATCTTTCCAAGATATTGTAGGTTGTGTCAGTGATACCTAGTTTGATTGTTATGTGAAGTGGTGGAATTCCAGAGCCAAAAAGTGGAGATAGGAAAGTTGAATTTTAGAAAGAGAAATGGGCAGAAATTGGGTTTTAGGGGCAGTAAACTAGGTTACATATGATGGAGATTGAAAGACTTTGGAAAGATTGAGTCAAAATAATAAGGCAATAGTTATAAGAGGTAGAATGTCTACCTTCATTGGGATAGGTTGTTCTTATGTGTCTCACAAAAAGCAAGAAAAATTTGATTTTTAAGTGGAAGCAGGATAGTCAAGCAATCGAGCAAACATGGGAACAAGAGTAGCTTCTTACTAAACATGAGGAGGGGTGCTATGTAGTCCACACATTGTATACACCTTTCCAGTGCACAGAGAAAGGAATGTGATGAGATGGGATATGGATAGAACTGAGTTGAAAGATATGGAGTAAATGCAATGTTAAGTCATCAGTGTATGAGTGCAGTTGTTTACCTGTTGAAGAAAGGAAATTCTTGATAGAAATGTGGGAGAATATTAGAGACAGAGAGCAGAACCCAGAGGGTTTCCAATATTGATAGGGAAAGATATGAGTACAAAACGTAAAACGGGCGCTGTGAGATGAGATTTCAATGCTACACTTTTAAAAAGCTTTCAATAAAGTCTCTCAGATATGACTAATAGATATCAGTAAGATAGGAAAGACTGTGATATTCAAAATGTTTCAGAAAATGAGATTGAGGAGTGTTACAAAAACTGAAACTGTTAAATGAAAATAACCGAACAATAGTTTAAAGTTCGAATGAAGGCTGCTCCAATGATCGTTTCCTGTCTTACTTCATTATCCTGTTTTCCATCTTGCACATGTTTCCCTCCATCCTTCATTTACCCTATTTTCCCTCCAGTCCCTGATATTCCACTCCATTTCTGATTTTCTGTCTGTCTATTCTGTCTTCATTTTCGTAATTCAAGGTCTTTTATTTATTTATTTTTTTTTTTTGTTACACATGGTATAGGCAAACGCATGTCCCAATAGAGTCATATCAGATGAAAGGTAAGATTATAAAGTACATAAGTAGAAGAAGGGTAATTTGAGCTCCTCGGGTGTTTGAAGACGACTCAAATAGTATAAAAAAAAAAAGTCACAAAGGAAAAGGGAGAGAAATGATGGAATAGAATTCCACAGTCTCGTTTTAAAGAAAAATATGTCATAGCGGTCAATCTTCGTGTGGCTGGTTTCCACAAAGAAGCATGGTAGATCAGAATAACGCCAGTAGCACACAGAGCGGAAAAGAAATATCACTGTGGACAGGAACCGGATGGTTGAAGAGAGGCAATAAGGAGGAAGGCTTTTGATTTCACCTTCTAAGAAAGAGCCACCCTAGACTTGCGAGCATTATTACTTTTAGGGGAATAACTGCTCACAAAATAGTCAAATGGGTCACCTATTGAATCCCCCCCCCCTCCTCCCCCCTATTATCTTACTCCCATTATTTCACTGTCACTGGAGTTCCTCATGTTTCATTCCATTCATCTTATTTTCACGGTAGAACTCCAAAGTTCATTCCATATATCCCTTTTGTATTTAATCAATCCCACTTTTACTTCGTTTTTTATGCTTCACTCCATAATGTTTCCCCTCTTTAAGACTTTATTTCACTTCGTCTATCATATATTCTCTTCATTTAATCTATCTTTTTCGTTAGTATGTTATGATTTATTTATTCTAATTACTTTTCACTTCAATATATC
This sequence comes from Panulirus ornatus, assembly GCF_036320965.1. Classification (NCBI taxonomy): domain Eukaryota; kingdom Metazoa; phylum Arthropoda; class Malacostraca; order Decapoda; family Palinuridae; genus Panulirus; species Panulirus ornatus. Next base: position 82,408,942 of record NC_092225.1, on the reverse strand, counting down.
ATGTTTACTCCACTATTTTTTTCATTTAGTCATACATCTGTATATCATACAAGGGGACTTCATGAGTAAAGTCTTGAACATGACCGTTATACATCATACTTTTCTTTAGAAAGATGAGTAGGAATTACTCACTGGTGTGGCATATGTGTTTGGTGAGTATTTTCAGACTTTCCGAGAAGCAGATGTGTACTCAGCAGACTTGAAAAAAAGCCTCTTACTCAGTATTTCCGGCTAGGAGATTACACGTGCTAGAAGTTTCAACAAATTGTTGGCATCGTCAAGCCGTAAGAATTTTCTAGTAGCCAAGAGCACACAGACTCTTAAAAAAATATATCATTGATAAAAATTGCAAATGAGTTTCCTTACTTCAACGTCCTTACATTATAAGTAGGCCCAGCAGAATAAGTTTCCTTACTTCAACGTCCTTACATTATAAGTAGGCCCAGCAGAATGAAAGTATATTGTGACCGCCACGTAAATTACGTATGAGGCCTGGGCAGACACTGTAGTAAAATCACATTCATGAACTTAATAGTTACGTGACCCTCGTAAACTACACATTACCATCGACCAACCCACTGCAGTCAACTCCATATGGTCAGCATCGCCATAAACCACGTATTTGGCGTCTTAGCACCGCCCTCACCCCGAACAATAACACTGCCCATCTCAAGTCCCAATAGACAGCCACACTGACGCCCCCAACACACCCGTGTATGGCGGGGTTGTAATGGTCCTTCAAGATTGTCCTACCGGATAATGTTTTGAATATTTCATTCATGTGAGCTTCCAAGCGAACCAGTTTATGTCAAATTGCGATCAGCTCGGCTGCAGATGTATGTAGTTGTTGAAGACGTTAAAGCAGTGAATAAATCAATTCATGTGACATCATGATAGATGACATACAAGAAACTTCGTCCATGCTTCATTAAGTTCTTATTGTATTTAACTCTATTAAACTTTCTAATTAGATTGTGTTGTCTCATGAAAGGAACATAAGGATGTTTTCAAAGCATGAGACATTAATAAAGATGGGTTTGCTTGTCTGTTCATAAATAGAATCACTTTCACTTATCTACTTGGTTTGCCATCTTTGTCGAGGCTTTTTCACTGGGAATATATTTTCATCTAAGAATTTCTCATTCGAAAGATGGTCCTTATGTAATCATAATCATAAACTCGTCATTTCCCTCATGAGCGAGGTAGCGTATACATAATCAATAGTAATAGCTTGAGAAATTCTTCGGGATCTCAGATCGCCCGTTATGGCGGTAGTTCATGCTGGCGTTGGTCAGGGTGACACAATGTGTGTGGCTCACCCAGGCCTGGGGTCTGACCCGCCCCCACGCTGGCCTCAACACCCACCAGCCTTGCCGTACACCCATACTACTACCGTCTGCCCCGCCCCACATCTTCCTGCTTCACCACTTTCTAACCCTTTTCCACAATGATATAATCATCGTCTAGTCTAGCCTTGCCACCATATGGACGTCACAACCGTTTACATCTACCCCCCCATCGTTACGTCACAACCGTGTAACTACTCTCCTAATCCCGTCCCATTAACGTAACTAACGTCTAGTCCTGTCCCAGTAACGTAACCACCGCCTAGTCCTGTCCCAGTAACGTAACCACCGTCATATAACGTCATCACCGTCTAGACGTCCTGAGTGACCTCATCGTCTAGCCCCTCCCCCGTAGTGACGTCACCAAGGTCTACTACCCTCCCACAGCCCCGTCATCTGTTACTTCAGAAACAAATTAGGAATTTAGGATACCTTCTCACCCACCTCCAGCGTTCCTTTAAGGTGAAGCACTTTAGCCTTAGTCACAGGGAAATTTCCAGAACGTAAAATTAAAAATAGAATGTAAATTTTCACAGAAGCAATTCGGTAGGTAACTCGATAGCCAAGTATTGTCTCTGAACATCATTGTTAATAAATATAACCTTATAAGACAACCAAATGAATCATCTCTACGTAAGATTAATCTGAGACGGTATAAAAGTCTGAACGAGCAGGACGCGCGGGCATGTACGCGCGCACGCACCTACACCTGCACGCACACACACACACACACACACACGCACACACAAACCACGCTCATAATAACGCTGCCAAGACAGTCCGTTGTCAGCCTTGCTGGAGTCAAGACGTGGTCAACTTCTACTCGCGCTAACTTCCTACACTAAGGTAAGTCGCTGTGTTTTCTGAGTACGATATTTCGCCTTTCCCTGCAGTCTAGCATCCCTCCGCAGCCCAACCCTCATCCTTAAGCCTCATGATTAGCCGTAAGTCCAGACTTCAACAATGGGCCATAGATCACCGGCCGGTGTCTTGCGGGAGGCGGAACAGAGGCGACATATAGCGCGAGCTCCAACAGAAAACGGAGAATGATCCAAAATAATTACTGGGACAACAGTATAGGGCGTCATGAGCTGTTTGTTATGCGGAAGTAGCAACCGAATCTGTGGTTGATAGCTGTTGCTGTGGATATGCTCCCTGGTGCTATGGTAGGAAGTTGTAGGAACTTGTTGGGACAACTGTTATGGTTGTAGCGGCTGTTGCGTTTAAGAAACAACCTTCATTTAAATCACCGATCATTCCCTCGTGGTCACCTGTCAGGAGATCCCAGTTTATTTCGGGATTGTTAAGATCTGTGATTATTTCTTTCCTGTTAGACCGTTGATGTGGGTTGTGAGGATGTAGTTGCCGTAGACGCAAATAGCCGATACTGTGGACACTTTGACCGTTAATTTGAACTTGTGGACTATATTGTAGTTTCCTATGGTGATGCGGTGGTGTACTGAAGTTTTCTGGTGAGCGTCTTACTCAGGTCATATCAGTAGGGGACGGACCGAGGTAAGGACAAAGTAGTTCACGTCGTCTAATGTCTAACCTAAGCATGGAAGCTGTAGTTAACTACGGAACTGCCTATTCGCAGTCTTAGTGTCTCACTGGTTGGTTGGTTATTTTGGCGTATCGACTACCGGGGTGGTTAAGGCCATAATATAATAGTTATAGGTTCCACTTGAATAAGATAAAACATACGAATCTCAAATTTTCAAGAAATTCTAAAACCATTTACGTTTCCACTCGGGTTTCACTCTAGTTTCGACATATTCCACTGTGTAAGAGTTTTTAAAGGACGTTGTACCTTCGTTTCATCCTATCGTTCGCTCGTCACTTGAAGCTTAGGACTAACATGGCCAGGTCACCCACCACTACCAGTATCCTGAGGATGGTCATCCTCCTTCATTATTGGTGTCAGCCTCCCTAATGACGGTAACAACGGTCAAAGTCTTTGATTGTACTCCTGTGTACGCAAAGTGACCATGTACGACGTAACTAGCATTAATGTAGGCATTTATGGAACGCTCACACATATAAGCATATTTACATTCATTCAGATAATACATCTTTAACAGTGAATACGACTCACGGGAAATAAATTTAAGCGATGAATTAATTTCAGTCCAGTACATTTCAGCAAGAATGTATGAAACGAATTATTTAACTTTTGAGGTAGAAAAATCTGAATTTTTTCCTAAAGTTCTCTTCGTTCCGAATTTGAGGCACAGTGATAGGTTGTTATTTATAGCAATTTTATTTGGTTCCCCAGTACAGACATGAAGACTCTGTATCAAGACTGTATACATAGATTGAGGTGGTCACATATCAGAGTGCGTGTGCTGAAAATTGGAAATAAAATCTAAGATATGATTAATGAAACGAAAGCGTAAGGGGAAAGTGAAGAAATGGTAATTTAAGATTATAAGTGGAATATTTTGAAGGAAATAAGAAACTTGTTGAAAACAGTGATGTAACAAAGGAAAATGAAGCCAAGTAAAACAGAGGGACTTAAGGTGGGGAGAGCTAGGCTACAAGTAACACGTAATCGAGACCTCAGGGAGAATGATAATGCATTGATAAATGGTTGATGCACACACTATTTGCCGACTGTTGTATACACCCGAGCGTCGACATTACTAAAGTAAATTTTATGTTTTACTTTAAAGTTAGAGCGTTTGGCATATGACTTCCCAGAAGATAAGTTTATTGACATACATCGTTCATGTCTCCTGTGGGAGGTGGTAACACTGTCAGATGGGGAGCGGTAGACAGACGCTTCTCTCGCCATCAACTCAATTCCAGTGCTGCATTCTTTTTTCTCTCTGAAATATGAAATGCTGTTGTTTAGAAGAACCTTTTATTTGTCAATTACTTAGATTGATAAGAGTACCATTTACACCTTTCCTAAAATTAATTTCTATTGACGAACCTGGTTTGGTGTGAAAAATAATTTTTTTTTTTTGAATTATAGACTTGTAAGATCAAATGAACGTTTGATATATATATATATATATATATATATATATATATATATATATATATATATATATATATATATATATTTTTTTTTTTTTTTTTTTTTTTTCAAACTATTCGCCATTTCCCACGTTAGCGAGGTAGCGTTAAGAACAGAGGGACTGGGCCTTTCAGGGAATATCCTCACCTGGCCCCCTTCTCTATTCCTTTTTTTTTTGGAAAATTGAAAAAAAAAAAAGGGAGGATTTCCAGCCCCCCACTCCCTCCCCTTTTAGTCGCCTTCTACGACACGCAGGGAATACGTGGGAAGTATTCTTTCTCCCCTATCTCCAGGGATAATACAAACAAATACACAGACATACATATATACACATGCACACATTCACACCAGCTTGCCTCCATCCATGAATGGATATATATATATATATATATATATATATATATATATATATATATATATATATATATATATATATATATATATATTTATCATACTTGACCACCGTTTCCCGCGTTAGCGATGTAGCGCTAGGAGCAAAGATATGACACATTCGCTAACATCCATTCTCTAGTTGCCATGTGTAATGCACCGGAACCACAGGTCCCTATCCACAACCAGGCCCCACAGACCTTTCCATGGTTTACCCCTGTACACTTCGCCGCTTCACATGACCTGGTTCAGTCCATTGACAGCACGTCGACCCCTTTATGCCACAACGTTCCAATTTACTTTATCCCATGCAGGCCTTTCACCCTCCTGCATGTTCAGGGCCCGATCACCCAAAATCCTTTTAACTCCATCCTTCCATCTCCGATTTACTCCCCTTCTTTTGCCCTCTACTTCTGTTAACCTCTCATTCTCTCCATATGTCCAAACTGTTTTAACACACTCTCTTTAGTTCTCTCAACCAGACATTACCACACCTCTCTCCTACCCTTTCATTACCTGCTTGATCAGACTACCTCACACCACATTGTTCTCGAACATTTCATTTCCAAAGCATACACCCTCATCTGCTTAACCTCATCCATAGCCCATGACTCACATCTGTGAAGCATTTTTGGAAGTACTATACCCTTAATTATACCCCTTTTTGCTATCCCAGACAACAGCCTTTCCACACGTTCTTTACCGCTTCCAAAGCCTTCGCCTCCTCCCCCACCCTATGACTCACTTCCGATTCTGTGGTTCCATTTGCTGCTATGTTCACTCCCAGACATTTAAAACAATTCTTTCCTCCAGTTTTTCTCCATTCTAATTCACACCCCAACTAGCTTGTCCCTTTACCTCGCTAAACCCAATAACCTCGCTTTTCTTCACAATTACTCGTATTAACTTTCTCCTCTCACAAACTCCTCCCAACTGAAACACCAACTTCTGCAGCAACATAGTCGGATAGTCTACCAATGCTGTACCATCAGCAAAAAACAACTGACACACTTCCCTAGCCTCCTCATTCCCTACAGACTACACACTCGCCCCTCACTCTCACATTCACCTCCCTCATCACCTCAACCATAAACAAATTCAACAGCCATGGTGACGTATATAGTGTTACCTGACTCCACCAACATGAGGCTACATCACAAATGGGGGAGTACCACCTCCGTGGGATTATGTTTGTCCTCAGTGAACAGAAAGGATTAAAGTCTCGTCCAGGAACTTTCACTCCAAAGGAGTCTTATCAGCTTCTCTGCCACTGATTGTAGCGCAGCTTTAATGTTACAAGAGCCCCCGTAAAAGGTATCCTGGAAATGTATACGTAAGGTAATATATGATCATTTGTCTGTCTACTTATTGACCTGCCTTGGCGGCTATTGGTTTCACTTGTCCAGCCGGAATTTCCAGTTTTCCAGGACTCCCTGGTAACAGCCCTTACACTGCTGGGTATATAAACGATCCAGTGTTGCATAGGGAACTCTGGTCACAAGTGAAATGCTTGGTACATCAAACGTAAGATAACAGTAAGCGCTCAAAGCCAATTGAGGCTAAATGACTTATCTTTTTACGTATGATAACCAAGAGAACAGTTCGAGCATGTTAACCTTGTGGGTACGATAACTTCTCTTTCGCAGTATTACTTTCACACTTATGCTAACCTTCGTGCGTTACCAGCTGACCTAAACTTTGACGTCTTACAGGCTCGTTAAGATCAGAAAGTAAAAAGTACGATAACTCGTCCTGAATGCTGTACCCTAGAAATGTCTCCCTGGTATAATAACCCTGCTGTATGAAAAAGCATTTCCCATCATCGAAAAGCCTCATCCCATTGTATATGATAAGCCTTTGAGGACAACTTCATCTCGTAAATAAGACAGGCACACCTTGAGTAGAATAGATTATGGCATACGATACTTTGAGCCACCTTCCTCATGGGATAAACATCCACTGTGTATAATAACTTACGGCGTACGATACTTTGAGCCGCCTTCCTGGGGGGGGGGGGGGTGTACGGCGTACGATACTTTGAGCCGCCACCTTCCTCATAGGATAAACATCCACTGTGTATAATAACTTACGGCATACGATACTTTGAGCCGCCTTCCTCAGGGGGGTACGGCGTACGATACTTTGAGCCGCCACCTTCTTCACGGGGGTAATATTGTTCAGAAGACGAGTTATGCAAATGAAGACTGTCTAGATACAGGCGCGAGCGAAAGCAGACCACCGTCGACATTCCTAGAGTCGTAGGTAACCGACGGATAAAACCCGCCCAGAAGGAAATTATTTTTTTCTCCTTTTTAGGCGCGACTTTAATGGGTTTTGTGGAGGCGAGATGAGCAGAGAGTGGGAGGCGCGAGAGGCAGGGGTAGTAGCCATAACTGAAGAGAGAGAGAGAGAGAGAGAGAGAGAGAGAGAGAGAGAGAGAGAGAGAGAGAGAGGGGGGGGGGGGACTTTGAGCATATAAAAGAAAATGTGAGACGGGTATCAAAACTGACGTCTAGGATGATAGATTAATGACTTAAGGGAATTATTTGAACTTAAGTGTGGGAGGAATGATGTTATGAAGAACAGAACACTTATGAAGAACGGAGCACTGTTATGAAGAACGGAGCACTATTATGAAGAACGGAACACTATTATGAAGAACGGAACACTATTATGAAGAACGGAACACTTCATATCCAATAATACTACATACGACAGTCGACGACATTGACAACACTTATGCTGCCAGTGATGAGAAAATCATAAATATAAAATTGAGATCCAGGTTAAGCCAACCAGATCTTATCTTTATAAGACAAGTCAGGTAAATTATGTCACTCTTGAATGGCAGACTTCATTTAGCTTAGAAAATTGGTGGCCTTCACTACGGGCTGAGCTTATGTAGCGAGAATTAAAAGTTCGATGTATTTAATCAAGAGATATATCTAGATAAAATGATATATATATATATATATATATATATATACAAGAGGAATTATGATTTACGAAGATTTTAGCAAAGGTAGAATTATAACTTTCAGATTTATGTAACTCAGATCGTATCCGGAATGCTGGTTTCAAAACATTTGGGTTTAGGTAAAGGTAAACGTTAACTGAAGGAGTTAATGAATCGTAAAAGTGATAACTATCGTTCAGACAAGGTTGAAGCACCCACTCACTACCTAACCCTCCCCTGACGTCACCTGACCTCCTGACGTCACCTGACCTTGCCCGTACGGTGAAATGTATTACCTCATCTCTACTCCTACGTCATCCCTAAGAAAAAGAAAAATGTTTTCTCTGTTTCCGTTGTTTGTCGTTTTCTTTGATTATTTTCTCATTTCATTTCTGTGTCCGTCTGCCCCCGTGTGTGCCCCTTGGTATCCTGCGGGTGTCCTTGTGGCGTGTGTCGTCCCCTCCTCCGCCCACTGGAGCAGGTTGTGGTGGGCGCGGTGCTCCGCACCCGCCCACACTGGCCGCTCCACCCTGGCCCTGGGCTCCTCCTCCGTCTGTCTGTACGTCCGTCTGGCGCCAGGCACATCTCATAGAGCTTCTCTCAAGTATGTATGGTCGGTGTCAAATGAAATATTGATATGTGTTACCTTTACGGAGAGAATGATTTCTTATCTTTGCTTAAACAATGAACTCTAGAGATCATTTCACTTCGTTGGTTTTAGATATATGAGAATGTAAATTTTGATATATGATGTATTATATTTTTCATGGATCTGTCACACTCACGGGAAAATGTTTTAGGCTAGGAAGGTAAAAGAAAAAATGGAGGGAAAAAGTAAGATTTACAAAAATTGTGTTGAAGATTGTTTAATGCTGAATATTTTGCGCCGTTTTATAATGAAAATGTTCACACTTTGTACAACTTTGTACAACGCCACCTCTTGAAGATCTACATTTTATTCTTGTTCAATCTGCGTTCGTGAATGAAAAAAAAAGTTCTGAGGCGTATAGATTGTTTTTCTTATATTTGAAGAACATAAAACAATTATGGTATTCTATCAACCAATGTTTCAAATACAAAAGCATCATTAAGCTTATGAGCATTGGACATTCGAAGTAACGCGAATGAATAGAAAAGCATTTAGGAAACAGTGACAAAGAGTACTGCAGGATGTACTGTGTTGAAATGGGAGTGAGTACGCAGAAATATTTCGTTTATGGAGAGGAAAGATGACCACAGGGATAGGTTACTCTCCCCTTAGTAGAGTGACATAATACCACCAACTGACTGCTGTTCTGTGATTGGTCCACCACCAGCTAGGGTTTAATCCTGCTGTTCCGTGATTGGTGCATCGGTAGCCAGGGGTTTATTCCTGCTTTGCCGTGATTGGTCCCTCGGTAACCAGGGGTTTAGTCCTTCTGTGTCGTGATTGGTCCATCGGTAGCCAGGGGGTTTAGTCTTGCTGTGCCGTGATTGGTCCATCGGTAGCCAGGGGTTTAGTCCTGCTGTGCCGCGATTGGTCCATCGGTAACCAGGGGTTTAGTCCTGCTGCATCGTGATTGGTCCAGGTGTATTGTAACCCCAGAGATGTAGTTTTTCCATACTCTAGAGTATAGTGCCCCTATCCCCAGAGACAGATCATCCTTATGGTTCTAAGGTATAGCACAATCATGCCCCGAAGACATGACTTCATACCCCAGAGATGAAGCACCTTCATACTCCAGAGTTTTAGCACCTTCATACCCCAGTTATAGCACCTTCATACCCCCAAAGACGTAGCACCTTCAAACCCCCAGAGATATAGTGCCGTACCCCAAAAATATAACACCATACCCCAGAGATATAGCACCTTCATACCTCAAGAGATGCGATATCTTCACGGCCCCAGAGAAGCAGCAGCATCCTCCCCAGAGACTGGGGTCACCGTCATGCCAAATGCCTCACCTGTTTACAGCGAAGCTTGGGGCATGACGTGGGCTGTCATGCGGAGTCACGTCATGTGTCATGCTAGGGGCACGGCGCGTCACGTGGCTCGTCATGAAGGGTAGTTATGTTGTCCTTATTACCCCATAGAGGTGGTTGTTGGGGAGGGGGGGGGGGGCAGTTCTAACGCGTAGGGCTCACCGCAAGAGAAGCTAAGGGTTACGATGAACGGGGTCGTGTGTGTGGGTTACGTTACGTGGTGTCATGTGTTACGCGGTGGGTCACGTTACGTGGTGTCATGTGTTACGTAGTGGGTTACGTTACGTGGTGTCATGTGTTACGTGTGGGACGGAGAGATGGTACGGTGATGGTTCGAGTGCCTGGGCGAAAACAAGTGAAACTTGACAGCCACTGAACCGATGGCTCGTTTGGAAAGCGTGGCTCACGAAGCACTTGAGAGAGAGAGAGAGAGAGAGAGAGAGAGAGAGAGAGAGAGAGAGAGAGAGAGAGAGAGAGAGAGAGAAGGGGAGAGGACGGGGGCTCAGCAGCCCACCTCTCACCAGTGAGCGTTGCGGGTGAGGGGCGACCACTGCCCCGGGTGAGGATGAATAATACAAACATTAGCTTTTTTTTTGTAACATAAACATCACGTCATTCACACATCCTCCTCCAGCTCTAGCCTCTCTCTCTCTCTCTCTCTCTCTCTCTCTCTCTCTCTCTCTCTCTCTCTCTCTCTCTCTCTCTCTCTCTCTCTCTCTCTCTCTCTCGTATGGTCCAGCAATGTGTCGGCGTCACATTATAACCTCCTGGTGTAACCCGCTTGCCCACGTGCACACCTCACTTACCCTGACACGTGCCCACACACACACACCCAACCACAGCCCCAGGTGGGCTCGATCCCCCACCATATTTGACCCCATCACCACACCTCCAGGTGGGTTTGACCCCCATCACGTCCCCAGGTGGGCTTGACCCTCACCACACCTCCAGGTGGGTTTGACCCCCACCACACCTCCAGGTGGGTTTGACCCCCACCACACCTCCAGGTGGGTTTGACCCTCACCACACCTCCAGGTGGGTTTGACCCCCACCACACCTCCAGGTGGGCTCAGCCGCCACCACAGTTACTGCCTCCCACACACCTGCCTCTATAACCCTAGGCACACACTCCCACACACCTGCTGCCGTGGCCCAGGGAGTAGCGACACCCAGGTACTTGCTCCCGGTGTTTGGGCTGCTCACACTCCCAGACACATGTGTTGGAGGCAAGTTGTTGCATGAAACAAAGTGTGCGAGACATGTAAATAAATACAGTATTAATTCAGACAGTAGTTGAGGATTAGGTACAAACGAGGCTGTCTGTCATGATGAAAGAACAACACCTGGGTTAGTGTGGTAGGAGGAGCAAGACGTGTACAGATTTTTCCCAGAGGGAGACCTGTGAAGTAATGCTCAGTCGTGTAGGTGAAGCAGATAGTGGTTATACAGGCTGTATTACGAGGGACGAAGACATACAAACATTACGAGTAGAGTTTATTCCATGATAACAGATTGCATATGAAAGTCTTGCATTATATGATATGTGAATATTAATGTAAACACAGATGTTCGACGAGTATTCGGATTCTCATTGGGAAGGAGAGTCATAGAGACACAAATTTTTGAGTAAATACAGGAAAATGTCCCACCCCAGCACGTCACTGGGTAGGCTAAGATCAGAGGGACTGATCAGCCGTCATTACTACATGTTATCTTGACACAAAGTAGCATGGGTGTTACTGTTATGTATGATACACCCAGTGGAAGAAGTGATCATGTAATACTATAGTGTGATCACTTGGTAAATGAGTACGTGACGTGGTAGATGGGAACGTAAAAAGACCAGCGATGAAGCTTGACTTGTGCATCATAAACCTATTTACTATTATGAGACTGAGTTCCGTTCTGGACGAAAGAGAAGGCTGTATGGATTTTGCGTACCAGGGCTACAAGAAAGCAATTCATGTGTCGCCATATAGGAGCTGGTAATGAAGATGGATTCTTCGAGCAGGAATAAAATGGAAAACTCCTGGCATGGATGCAACATTACCTTAGAGAAGAGGAACACAGGAGACCTCTCATAATGGGTTGCCATCAGAAACGGCGCACCGCAGGGCTCAGAACTGGAACCAATGCTCTCTTGATGTATGTAAATGACTTGCCAGAAGACTGTGACTCATACCTGAATATGTTTGCTGATGATGCCGAGGTCATGTGGCAAGTGAAGAGTGAAGAGGGTTGCGTCACACTGCATGGAGATCTACACAAACTCCAGAGCGAGTCTGATGTTAAAGTCCCATCTCCGAGTGAACTGCAATGTGGATGGGACACAGTGGAAGACGACCTCGGTAGGAACATTATCTACTGCAGGAAGAGAGTGAGAGAGGCACTTGGAGTCGGTGCTGAACCTGACCTGCCCCCGGACCCAGACCCTCACCTTGGGAGAACTGTGAGGGAGACTCACTGTTTGCTTGACACATAGTAGAACCATTTGAATATATGGATGAGGAAATACTCAGATAACTGCTCACGTGGTGTATTGGACGAAAATTACAGTATGCTTCTCATTTTTGGCAGCCGCACATTAGGAAAAGAATAGGTCCGGAGAAGGATAGTAAAGATGGGTTAAAGTAAGAGGTTAAAGACCACAAGTGTGTCCACCTTGGAAGAGAAAATAGCACGAGGTAACTTGATCATAACTTCAAGTTTTAACTAGTGTGATGAGCAGCAGTGAACAGTTGTTCATGAGATGCAGTGATGCAACAATCAGAGGCCATAACATGAAAGTAGACAAAAAAACGTTTAGGAAAAGATGTAAAGAAAATACTGCTAGCAGATAAAAGTGGAGTGACGAAATTGTACATGCTGTCAAGAACTCACTTTGAGTCTATCCTTTCTCTGCTACTGCCTGTAACTTTGTCTTTATGTTAGCTGAGACGGGCAAGGCCATCTCATTAACGATATATATATATATATTCTTTTCTTTTCTTTCAAACTATTCGCCATTTCCCGCATTAGCGAGGTAGCGTTAAGAACAGAGGACTGGGCCTTTGAGGGAATACCCTCACCTGGCCCAATTCTCTGTTCCTTCTTTTGGAAAAAAAAAAAAAAAAAAAAAAAAAAAAAAAAAAAAAAAACGAGAGGGGAGGATTTCCAGCCCCCCGCTCCCTCCCCTTTTAGTCGCCTTCTACGACACGCAGGGAATACGTGGGAAGTATTCTTAATCCCCTATCCCCAGGGGATATATATATATATATATATATATATATATATATATATATATATATATATATATATATATATATATATATATATATATATATATGTAAAACCCCTAAGGGTGGTGAACAGCTGAGTTGACTGAGGACGCATTGCCGTAACCAGGATTCGAACCTCTGCACTCGACCCTGGGCGGCCCGTGAATGCGTCACAGTTACGAACGCTAACTGCAGTAGCTTTTGAAGAATGCGTCCTATATATATATATATATATATATATATATATATATATATATATATATATATATATATATATTTTCTTTTCTTTCTTTCAAACTATTCGCCATTTCCCGCATTAGCGAGGTAGCGTTAAGAACAGAGGACTGGGCCTTTGAAGGAATACCCTCACCTGGCCCAATTCTCTGTTCCTTCTTTTGGAAAAAAAAAAAAAAAAAACGAGAGGGGAGGATTTCCAGCCCCCCGCTCCCTCCCCTTTTAGTCGCCTTCTACGACACGCAGGGAATACGTGGGAAGTATTCTTAATCCCCTATCCCCAGGGATAATATATATATATATATATATATATATATATATATATATATATATATATATATATATATATATATATATATATATATATATATATAATGTGTGTGTGTGTGTGTGGTTACACTAAGAGTGTTAAGTCATCTTCGGCGAGGATGTATTGCCGTCTCTTAATGTAAGACCTTTCTGCTCAGGAGTCCATCATTTTCCTGCTACTGGAAGTAGCGCAACCCTGTTGCTCTGTAGGAGCTCTTGGAAATAAAGGTTTGGAATAATGTACCCAAGCCTAAGCCAGGTGGCCATTTATCGACTAGCCTCGAGGAGAGGATGAACAGCTGGGTTGGCCGTGGGCCAAGGTGTAAATATTCCTATCGAGAGGTTATAATCATC